>NW_006789049.1:1782898-1811832 GCF_000442215.2 Lipotes vexillifer
GTTGCTGAGCACAGGCTCCGGACGCGCAGGCTCAGCGGCCATGGCTCACGGGCCCAGCCGCTCCGCGGCATGTGGGGTCTTCCCGGACCGGGCCACGAACCCATGTCCCCTGCATCGGCAGGCGGACTCAACCACTGCACCACCAGGGAAGCCCCACATAGTTCTTTTGACCTTTTATGTGGATACTAGAAAACTTAGAATTACACACGTGGCTCGATTTTGTGGTTTGCCTTACATTTCTATTGGAATTTCTCCTGCTTCCACCCTTGCTTCCTTTTATTCTATTTTCAAACAGAAAACCTACTGAAATGTTATTTAAATTGTGGCACTCCTATTCTCAGAGATGGATTTACCTCTTACTAAGAATAAAAGACAAAGCCTTTACCATTCGCTACAGGGCTCTGTATAATCTGACTCCCGTTTCCTCTCTGACTTCATCTCCCACTTCTCTCCTTCTGCTTCCCATCATTCCAGCAACATTGGTCTTTTAGCTCATCGCTGAATTTCATGTCTATTGCCTCTGTCTGAAATGTTCTTTCCCCGGAGAATTACATGGCTTGCTGTCTCACTTCCTTCAGTATCTCTCTATCTTTTCAAAGCCTCCTTCGCTCTATTCCCAAATTATTGTTTTAGAATATATCAATTATTCATTCCTGCCTACTTTTTCTCTTTGCCACTTATAACTAATTAACATTGTGTGTGTGTGTGTGTGTGTGTGTGTGTGTGTATTTCATCTGACTTCTTGTATGTCTCTACCCCCAACAATGTAAGCCCTTCCAAGGCTGGAAAATGCATGTCATTTGGTTTTTAACCGTACTTTCACAATCCAGAACAGTCTGAACAGTGCCTGCTGCATAGTTAATATTCAATAAATACTTGCTGAGGAAGGATTTGTTCCAACTTCCTACTATAGCCTCAAGGCCCTCTATGAACTCAAGTTATTCTTACCTCACCACTGTGATTTCTCACCTACCATTTTTTCTTTTTGAATATCCCATTGCGCTAGCTTTATATTCCTTAAATGGGTCAAGTCCTCCTTGTCTCAAGGCTTTCTTTGCTTATTCTACTACCTGGAATATTCTTACCCTTAGATCTGACTCTGTAATTTTTATGTTTCTGGAAACTTCTTCCTGAGCATGTTATCGCAAGAGAATATCTGACCTCTTACCTGGCTTTCTCTTTTTACACTTTGTCACTGCATGAAACTGCTTCTGACCTACATCTTTGCCTGGCGCTCTGTTTATTTACTGTCTTTCCACTTGAATGTGAGCTCATGCTGGGAGGAATCTGTCTTCGTTCACCATCTCATTTTCAATGCCTATATCAGTGCCTGACACATAGTAGTACTCATTAAGTATTTGTTGAATAAATACAAAAACATTTGGGTCCAGGAGACGTTAGGTGCTGATGATTCAAAGTAAACAACACAAATGAGGCTAGTTTTGTGGGGAGGACTGAACGGTTAGCAATTAAATTAGCGTATGATAAGTTCAAAGACAGAGGTAAGCACAAGAAAGTTCCGCTTTTTGAAATGGTAACTTGAAAGTAATGGTGCAAAATTGGGAGAAAATGTGACCTTATGATTTTCTTCCCCACACGCTCGCACTTTCCACCCTACTGTGCCTCCTTAAAGAGTTCTCTCTCACCCTGCACTGCACACTCATAGTCTTAAGGATGTTACAGGGAGAAAAACTGATGCTCTCACCATACCTCCTAACAATCTCCAGTGAATGAATTAGGGAATTAAAAGCTGTGGTTAAGATACTAGCAACCAAAGACTCTATCGCTGCTCTTGATGAGACCCAGGCTTCAGGGTTGTCAGAAGGGAAGCATTTCATGGTATCACCCTCGGTATCACAGTACACAGCATTTCATGGTATCACCCTCGGGGGGAAGCCACAGTACAAAGACAACATTCTCTCGTTCACAAAGGACACAGAGAACTTCCTCATCTCCAGCACAGACTCATTCCCACCAAACCTTCACCCATTCTTTGATCAATCCTGGTATGATGCAGGGTCTTGATACCTAGGCGTGGAACGAACGAACCAATAAAATGACCAGAGAAGTAGAGTCAGGTAGAACCCATGTCTGTACCTTGCTCAGCCCCCTGAAAGTCCAGCGACAATGGCCATGTTGCTTATTTTTGTTAGACTCATTCTCAGCATCTATAAAATGGAGTCAATGATGCTGTTCTCATAGGGTTGCTATAAATGCAAACACTTGTCATAGTTAGGGGTACATTCTAGGCACTAAATGAGGCTATTATTTCTAGGCTCCTTTACAGAGGTCACATTGTCAAACCTCTCCTGAGGTCTCTGGATATAAGGACCCTCCCTTTCCCACACAGAGTCCAGTACCATATTCCACCAGTGTCAGTGAGTGGAATGAGTCTAGCAGAATTAGTCCAGTCATTACTTTTTATTATTCCTCAGGGAGGAAAGGTATTTCCCCTGAAACACATGGTCACAGACCTAAGTGAGACATTAAAGATCCCTTAGTCCAATTCCATTATTTTATGGATGAAGAATGAGCCTCTTGGGTGGAAAAAGAATATGGAAGTACATACTTTTTTCAAGGGTCTTAGCAGACCAATATAGAAAAGAAAAGAAGGTGGGCGAGGAGAAAAGGGCTTTGTGATTAAAACTACTCTGAATTCAACATCGGGATTTTCAGCATTTCTAAATATGCCTATAGTTAAGCAATAAAATATTTTAATTTGTAAAGGAACCATCAAGTGAGTCAGCTCAACTTACCTAATGAAATATTACGGGAAGCATCTGTAAACAGATAGTACAACTGGCAGAGGCAAAATACCACCTGAATACACAGAATGCTAGACCCATGGTGTGATCCACTGAGTAATAAACACACACATAACAAACTTCTTGTTTAGAGCAAGGGATTGAGATGGAAAGGAGATGTGTTGTGGGAAAGTATCATATGTTACAAGCATTCATAGAAACACGCACATTTATCCTCTGAATGACGGTGGCTTTTTCCGTGTACTCAATTCCACCACTAAAACAGACATTCTTGATTGACTAATAGCGTAGCTAAATGGTTTCCTGAAATGCACAGCCAATGGTAGTAGTTTCGATATCTCTGATAACTTATGAGTATTACTCTGCAGTAAATTCTCAAAGAACTATGAACATAGTTTGGTGACTGGCTTATTTGGAACAACAGGAGGTACCCACTTTTGCTTCCACTTGGCTTTGAAAGTCTAAAAGGAAAATTCAGCACTGATGTCTGTGCCATACCATACCTCCAAAAATCTTGTAAGCTGACAGTGGAAATCAGTCTTTTCCCCAACAGACGACAAATAGGCGATCAAAATTTCACAGTTATAAGGGTATTTTGGAACAAGAAGAGAGTTATATGTTTCCCGACATTTTTTTATGTCTTCCAAACCTCCAACTTTAAGGAAAAACAATTAAATATTGCTTTGCACTAGGGGGATAGCAGTCAAAGACGCACACTCAGATTGCTCTTCAAGAATGGACTTGCCATGTACCAAAATGTTCATTGCAGCTCTATTTACAATAGCCCGGAGATGGAAACAACCTAAGTGCCCATCGTCGGATGAATGGATAAAGAAGATGTGGCACATATATACAATGGAATATTACTCAGCCATAAAAAGAAACAAAATTGAGCTATTTGTAATGAGGTGGATAGACCTAGAGTCTGTCATACAGAGTGAAGTAAGTCAGAAAGAGAAAGACAAATACCGTATGCTAACACATATATATGGAATTTAAGAAAAAAAAATGTTATGAAGAACCTAGGGGTAAAACAGGAATAAAGACAGAGACCTACTGGAGAACAGACTTGAGGATATGGGGAGGGGGAAGGGTGAGGTGTGATAGGGCGAGAGAGAGACATGGACATATATATACTAACAAACGTAAGGTAGATAGCCAGTGGGAAGCAGCCGCAGGGCACACGGAAACCGGCTCGGTTCTTTGTGGCTGTCTGGAGGGGTGGGATAGGGAGGGTGGGAGGGAGGGAGACAAAGAGGGAAGAGATATGGGAACATATGTATATGTATAACTGATTCACTCTGTTATAAAGCAGAAACTAACACACCATTGTAAAGCAATTATACCCCAATAAAGATGTTAAAAAAAAATTTTTTTTTTTAAAAAAAAGAAAGGACTTGCTACCCAGCTCTGCGGACTCTAGTTAGCTGCTGGCTTCCAGTTGTTAATTCCTCGGGGTCTGCTTCAGCTTTTCAGCCATGTATGACCTAAGCTGGTGACCGGCAAAGCCGTGGTTCAAGTGCCAAAGCCATTTCTGTCCAACATAGGAATCCTCTAATGGGTAACCTTCCTCTGGAGCATCCCCTTCCACTGTCAGGTCTCCCTCCCCAATCCCATCTTCTCCCCCTTTCCTTTCACAGGTTTTTCTCCTGAACACATTTTTTGCACTCCTAACTCAGTCTCAGAGTTTATTTCCCAGGAGTCTCAAAGACATATCTGGAAACAACTTCCGTCCGGGAAAGAAAAACCTGGGACAGATAGAACAGATATCTAAGCCAAAGTTCTTTAAAAAATTATTTACAAGGAAAATCTACCACCAATAAAAACAACAGAAAATAATTTAAATACTTCTAAGCCCTGCCAAAAGTTTATAGGATTTATGGAATAGTGGAAGTAAACAGAAAATGCATAGAATGAGACAGACTGTCATTAATGAATGGTCTCCTAATGTCCTTTAAGGCAGAACAGAGCACCTAGCTGCTTCTCTCCAGCCAGAGCCAAAGGCCACACTAAGGATTACCACTGCTCACAGCCACATTTAACTTGTACACCGACTCTACTCTGCATAGGTGTGTCAGCCTCCAACAACAGCGATAAATAAGGGGAATAGATGGAAATCTTTATGCATCATAGAAAGATGGTTTTTTAAGCATTATGTAAATTGGTGTGTATTTGAAATATGCTAATGCACACAACATCATGTTGATAAAATAACAGATAGCATTTTCATTTTGGGGAGAGATACAATGTGATTCTGTCCTATCCTTGATGGAATCCTCTGGGAACCAGTTGGGTTGTCAGAGGTCTCAATATTAAAATAAAAATGTATATAATTTGGAATGTAATGGACCATGAGACATCTTTGAAAATACTATGGCTTAGTAGTATTCCAACTGTGGCTGTTCGCTGCTGCTAACTCTGCCCTGAGATAAAGAAATCCATGGGCACTTTAGCTCCACCAAGAGTTCCTGATAATTCCTAATTCTGTGATAGAAGATCTCAGTTAAATGTGTTGCTCTTTTTAGAACTGTAATGAAAACTGAAGACCCCAGTGTCCTCAAACTAAAATTATTTTTTTCCTGTATAGAGTTATATTAATTCAACTCATTGCTGACTTTGATGAAACCAAAGTAGACTAAAATTTTTCATCCAAATGCATCACCTTTAGACCTGAATACAGAAATCCGCCATAATAATTGTTGTAAAATGGATCATGTGGTGGGTGCTCACTATGTTCTAGGTAGTCTGATAAGTTTTATATGAAGTATCTCAATTAATTCTCATACCACTGCTATCAAATAGTTTTTATTGTCCCCGTTTGGTAAGGAGGAATCTTGCACAAAGTTATACAGTTAGCAAGTAGTGAAGCGAGCATGTGAACCTAAGAATGTTAAATTTCATAGCCCTGAGTTTAGAAAGGTTAATAATGCAACTGCAAACAGTGATCCATGCAAGGAGTACCTAACAATAAAGCAGCATGTGCTACGAGCTGAGAAAAAAGAAATAATGTGCTCTTACGGGCAGAAACCCTGCCTAATCTCATTTTTTAAACTCCCCAACATCAAGCATAATGCTTGGCACTCACTGGCTTCTGAAAGATTTAACATCCAGTCTTGAACTGAGGTTGGGGCACCAATAAATATGTAAAGTAGAGAAAATAAAAGAAAAATGTTGTGTATATTATCCTGATATTATTCTAGTATTTCTAAAAAAATTCAAAATGACTACCTGACTATAACATAAGAGGTAAAAGAATGAGTAGCATTAGCATGTGAATTTGGCCTGAACTCACATTTTGGTTCTGTTCTTTATTAGCTGAGCAAGTTACTTAATCTCTGGGAGCCCCAGTTTCCAAAACACAAGTTGTATAATACCCTTTCAGGGTCTTTGTAAGGACTGAACGAGAAAATGCTTAAAAAGTATTTAAAATATCATCTATCTAGAATTGTTTATACAATTCTTTTTTTGTTTATACCTTTACTGGAGTATAATTGCTTTACAATGTTGTGTTAGTTTCTGCTGTACAGCAAAGTGAATCATTTATACGTATACATATATCCCCACATCTCTTTCCTCTTGCGTCTCCCTCCCACCCTCCTTATCCCACCCCTCCAGATCCTCACAAACAACAAGCTGATCTCCCTGTGCTATGCAGCAGCTTCCCACTAGCCATCCGTTTTACATTTGGCAATGTATTTATGTCCATGCCACTCTCTCACTTGGTTCTTGATAGTAGTAATTATTTTCGTCCTTAGCCTTGGCCATGAGCACTTTATAGCAATATATCAATAACTTGCACATTAAAGTTATTGCTTTAGTTGTAGTTCAATTATTTTGGTTATGGAATCCATTGACCCAAATGGAGTATGGTACTGTGATCATTAACTTAGCAATCACAAGTTGCAAATGAACTTTCTGAATCACAGGGACTTTTTTGTTATTAATCTTCTTCCACAGGCAAAATGACAGAGGTAAGACAACCATATGAGTAAATTTAGAGGCCATTTCCTAAATCTAATTCTTCATATTGATAAAATATTTTACATGGTCTTTCTTCATTTTCATTTTATAAAAATGCTGTGACGCAGGTAACATTACCCCTGTTTTAACCAATAAGAAGACTGCAAAGTAGAAAAGTAAGATCCATTGCTCAAAGTCCCCAAACTAGCCAGAGTAGAGCTGAATATTTGGAGATACACATATATATATACAATTATACATATAGTTTCTTCTTCTGTGAATTACCTATTTCTTTTTCATGCCTACTTTTTATTCAACTTTCAATTACTAATTTGAGAAAGCTGTTTATATATTAATAGCATTAATTCTTTATCCAATTTACTGTTTCATGTATTTTTTTTCCAGTTTGTCATGTCTTTTACCTTTGTTACTATTTTTCTACATATAAAAGCTTTAAGCTTTTATGAGGTGAGATTGATCTTTTTCATTATAGTTTCTAGTCCTGGTAGAATACTTTAAAAGTCCTCCTTTATCTCAAGAGTACAGAAGTAATTCTCTAACTTTTCCTCTAATCCATCTGGAAAAATCCAGAAGAGCTTAACATCTCATCAATATTGGAATGATTGATATGTCTGGGTGAGTGGGGTATGGGTCATTTTTCACTTTCTTCCTCAGATTGTTGTGGTTTAACTATATCAGTACTGTTCCTACCTCTGTAAATCTGTCTAAACCACCCACATAAAGAAAGGAAATTTACTGGCTCTGGATCTGGTTAGTTCAGGGGTAGTTCCTCTTCAGGAGAAAATGATTCAGGACTCATTGTGATCAGAACCAAGTTGGCATTTTTTGGCTTTTTCCTCCTTGGACTTGGCATTTAGTCACTCTGCTTCTTCTGCTTCATTCACAGATACAATCAAACCTTATGGTGAAAAGATACTGTCTGGATCCAGCAAGCGGAGTGCTGTCATAGTTCCTTCTAAAGAAGTAATCTTTCATTTTCCTGGAACCCTCAGTTTCTTATGAGCTCATAAGCACCAGTTAGGTCATGTGTCCATCCCTGATATAATCACAACGGCCTGAGACACTTGGAGTGACTTAAGCAAGTCAAGACCCAATCCCAAAGCTTAGAGTGAGGTCAATATCACAAAAACTATTCTAAGAGTGGGGTAAATTTCTTAAGAGAGAAACAAATACTATTTGGCGGGAGAAATTAATAGATGCCAGTGTTGCAACAAACAAATGCCCTCTATAAATCTATCTTCTATTTCTTTCTTTTCCTTTTTTTTTTGGTAGAAAAGGAGTAACTGCTAAAAGAAAATAAAAACATAAATGAGGTCTTTTTTTTTTTTTCTCTCACCCAATCAGTGTCTTCCCAGAGTAAAGAGAGTAGTTACTTCTGGAAGTGCAAATTCTAACTCATTGTAACCACCATCCCTGGCTTTGCTGTAAGACTGAACATGTTAACTGTGTGGTCCTCAGAAATGTCTTTCATCAGCTTAATTGGCCCTAAAGGAAGCACTTGTTTCAAATTAGGAGAAACAACGTTTCTGAGAAGGAGATAACAACATTAACAACATCAACTTGTTTAAGGCCTAGGGCTTTTAAAGCTGATTTTTAAATGAGACTGACTGGTCCAGAACTATTTTTTGCTCACTTGGCTTTCCAGATCTCACAAGCATGTGGATCTTCATCACCTCAAACCACAGCCACCACCCTCATCATCCATGAGGAAATTAGTTCTGCAGTGATTGGCTGGCTACTATTAGAAGAGCAAAGTTGTGATAATACTGTAATCATAACTGTGATCCTAACGAATAACTATTTGGGTTTTGTGCTTCCTTACGGTTTACAGGAGACCTAAACTAGTTTCTATAATCAGTATTTCCATGCAAATATTCACGTATGTTCGAAAAAAAATAATTGAAACAGAGCGGGAAAAGGGAGAGTTAAAGTAACAAAGTGAGTTAGCTGACTAAAGAGAGAAAGTGTGACTTTTTACTATTTGACCGATTCAAATTATTTTGATAATACTTCTTCCTGAAGAGCTAACAGTATCCATCCAGTTGAATCAACAAGTGAAATTGTGAATAGCTTTGTTTCACCTTTCCAGCTTCCATTGCTATTCCCCTAGTTTTCTGCAAATAAGCCTATTCTTTTTTATATTTGTGCTTTGATTTATGCTTATCTCTTTACCACAGTTTATTTATTTTCACCATTATTTCCAGGTTCTTCAAACACTTTGGGAAAATATGTAAATTATTCATAAATAACTGCATATGTGTAGGGGACATATGCTGTTTGGCCAACCAACTTTTATTTGAGAACTCTCAGTAATGCTGTCAACCACAGATATTGGATCAACTTCCAGCCATAGGAAGGAACACGTGACTGTGGTAGTTAAGCAGTGCCCCATACTTATGGCAAAGAGATTAGCCCAAGGGTGAGTTGACATTGGCAAAAGCACTGGAGGAAAGTCTCTCTTTAAGATCATGAGTTGTAATCGTATAGGCTACTGGTGATCCCTTCCCCACAACACAGAAAGATACTACCAGAGAATGAAGCTTAATAAAGCCAGTACTCATGAAGGGAAGCAGAGCTGAGTGATAGAAAAAAGAGAAAGAACCAAGACCAAAGTTTTGCACTCAAAGATTCAGAAGGGCCTAAAACTATTTTCCTGGATCTTCTAAGTGTACGAGCCAGTTATTCCCTTTTTTTGCTTCAGCCAGTAAGAGTTGGGTTTCTGTCGCCAATTGGTTATGATCAATACCACATCCCTGTGAAACTTATCTTTTTCTTATCTTTTAAAGCTTCATATTAAGCTGCACTTAATTGGTGCTTAATAGCCATCTGTTGAATTTAAGCTAATAGCAGTTCTAAATCAAGAGCAGTATACTAAAAAGAATGTGGAAAGAGCCAACCATGAGGATGAGGATAATGGTGGTGACCAGATGCAATGATGGTGACATCCAAGTTTTGAGGATGAAGAATTCATTAGCAATGTTGGAAGAGCCTGTCTTCAGGTGCTAAGCTCTTCCTCTAAGTCCTTATCCATAATTTTCTTGTGTTGCTAGTGTAGTTGCAAAAAAAAAAAAAAAAAAAAAAATTGTTGGGTTCATGTATGCAAAGAGATTTTCTAGTGGAGATATTTTCTTTTAATATACTTGTTTAGAGGAGAGGTTTTCTTTTAATACTCTTGCTTAGAGGCATGTCCAGTGTATCCAGATAGAGTCAGTTGCTTGTGATGTGGCTTAATGATTAAAAATCAATCCTCCCTGATCCTTAAAGACCTTCCCTACCCCAAATCTTACCACAACAGAATGGCAAGACCATTATTTTCTGACTCTTCCTGTTAATTAAGAGATTCAAACCCGCAGTACAGAATCTGTATGTTATCTGTCTCACCATAGCTACATAGGCCCAGTCTATACTCAATTATATATGTACCTCGAGGCAGTGCAAAAAATATTTTAGAGGCGTGGGCCATATAAGAATAATCATCTTTATAGCAGCATAAAATACTGCAGGGGCAGAAATATGTAGTGGTTAGAAGCACTGCTCGTATGTTAGGAACTTGGGTTTAAGATTTGTCTACACTCCCTGGTAACAGATTAACCACGAGTAAGGTAACATAGCCCACCCAAGCTTGGTTCCTAACCTGTAGAATGAGGATGATAATAGCATCTCACCCAAAGGGTAGTTGTGAGAATTACATGAGAGAATGCTAGAAAGGCCTTTTGCTAGGATACTAACGTCTCCTTAAGTGCCTGAGTATATAAACATGTACATGCACATGTTTTTCAATGAGGGCCTAGTGAGAGCTACAGGGGATAGCAAAAACCATAAGTTCTCAGTTCACTAACAGTGAAGCTGAGGCTCAGAGTAAAAAAGGCCACGGCCCAAGATAGTACCACCTGATGAGGGCAGAAAAGTAGGGCAGGGTTCAGTCTTTTAATTCCAAATACAATGAGCACTCCACTGAACTGGAGGCCTTTCCTCCAGAGCCTAGGACATAAACCAAACATCCTCCTAAGTACCAGCTGTACGTTGGAAATCCACATACTCACTTATGCATACACACTCACATTCTCGTACCCATGTAAGCTAGTCTTAAAACTAATTTTTCTGCTTTGCCATCATAGACTTCCTGTTTTTCAGATTTCTCTTAAATGTAACCATTACTCCTCTGTTTTGTGTTCTGCCTATAGAATCCTCCCCTCTCCCTCCCTCCCTCCCTCCCAACCCGCATGTGTATTTGTGTGTATTATTTTAGTTCAATTCATATTCTAGTTATGCATACACTGAACACGGGAGTACCACAACTACCACTACGATATGATTAAGTCTCCAGTGGCCTTGCCATGTAGGCTTCATACAAGTGGAATTGTGCAGGCTCTTCCAAAATGCTTTTCAAAGCACTGCTCTCCACCACACCTCAGCTCCTACAAAGCATGACTTCTGAGCTTGTTGCCACATAGAGAGGCCACGTGGAACATTAAAAACATAGACCATAAGCATCTACTTTCAGAATACCACTGTTTAACTTTCAGGAAGCAGCACAACAGCTTCCATAGAGACTTGGTTGCCCTCCACAAATTTGATGTTCAGTTAATGAAATTTGCTTTTTGGTGGTAAACATTTTTATTCTCTTGAACCAAATGCCTTATCTGAGCCTAGAAAAACCTTTTACAATTCCTTCAAAATGTTCTGCAATGATGAGGCAACTCTATTTTTTTTTTCTTTCCAAAGCAATTGGCTTTGATTTCCTTCTGATTTTTTATATCTTGCTTAAAAAACCCAAGCTGCTGAATCAATAATACAGGCCTACATTTTCTGTCCTAAACAATTATTTACAGAGTGTGGGAACGCTTGTAATTTAACAGGCCACTTAGGCAGTACAGGAGTTGAGCTGCTTGCCTTTCAACTCAGTAGAATGGGGATGAAAGAAGTCACTGTGGACAAGAGAAAAATCAGCTCATAAGGTACCAGCGGTCTCAACATCATTGCTTTAGGAACCAGAAGAAGTTTCTAGGTTTGAAGCATATGTATAGAAAGCACAATATTATAAGTCCACGTATATTAATAGACAGAATATCAAACCATGCAGCACTGAACCATGTTAAAATGTGTCAACACAGATAAATAGAACTGTAATTGTGGAATTGTTGGTTATCATAAAAACCCATGATATAGATCATTTGATGTGGGTATCCTCCAACACATTATGTAGGCAGCCACTCACTACATTTATGTACAAGGCTCTAATTTGCACTGAACAAAAATATCTCATTATCTACCACTGCTTTGGTTAGTGGTTGATAGGAGAGGATTTTGGAAATAAAACAGGAATAAATATTGAGGAAAGACGGATAAAAATGAATGCCAGAAGGTTCTTGATAGCAGATCTGTCCTAAATGTGAATGAAGTCTCGCAAGATCATAGCACTGAGCTTGAAAACAGACCTCATCCCACAAGTCAATTATGATATGCTGATTTAGCTTTCTGAAGTGATGCATTGAAAGACATTCTGGGGCTGTTTATAGGCATGATATAATCTAGTATTAATAATTTTTGTTACAGATGTGGAAAGGGGAAGAAGATAGAGTGTCCTATAAGCCACATTATCAAATTTTGTTCTGAATACTTGTCCTTCATTAAAACTTTCTCTATTAGCTGATACTCAATAACCACTCAGGGTTTAACGAACATATAAACCAAGAACTGAACCCTGTTATTCTCTCCCACCTGAAATGTCTTTTCCCTATTCGCCTCTGAGTCTTCACTTACTTGAGTGCTTCCAGGGTCCACAGTAAGCAGATCGTGTGTTCCACCAAACAATGAGCCTCTGATTCTATGATGGCCTGACTGCTTCACTAAATTCAAGTGTTTCTCAAACACCATCTTCCCACGGAGGCCTACCTGACTTGCCTATTTCAAGTTGCATCATTCAGTCTACTCTTTTTAAAAGCTAATTCCCTCATACTCTACAACTAACTTCTTTATTAAGAGTATTGGTAACTACCAGTATCCCCAAGCTAAAATGTAAACTCTACTGGAGTAGGAATCTTTGTATCATCATAGAGGAGAAATACTCCATAGGTATTTGTTAAATGAACAACTTTTCACAGGTAACCTTTTCCACCCAACTGCTATATTAGCATCATGAAATTGAAGGCTGTTTTGTATTTCTTTTGTATTTTCCTGGGACACAAGGCAAAGCACTGGGAAGAGGCACTTCACCAAACATTAATAATTGATTTGACTTAACTTTATTAAGCCATTTATCATGCTGTGCACTGCTACCGCAGTAAGAGGAAATATGTTTCAGCACTTAATGTGTACCAGGCACCATGCCAAATGATTTACAGACATCATCTCATTTAATCCTCACAAAAACTCTATGAGACAGTAATGCTTATTATCGCCATTCCCACAAATGAGGAGACTAAGGATAAAGGGGCTACATCATTTCTCCTAAGTCAATATAGCTAGTAAGTGACAAAATGTGGGTTGCTTTGAGGCCATCTGACCTCACAGGCCCGGGATTTAACCAGTATATGGATAAAGTATGGATTTGGGAAGGTAGTTTAAGACTACCATGTTGGAAGAAAGTTTCTAATTCTGGTTTGACTTGATGTTCAGTGATACACTTTCTTTCTCTCTTGCCTAGGTAGGCATAGGTAGGACTACCTAACACTGGGTAGGACTACCTAACACTAATCATTGCTGCCCATGCTAAGAAAGCTGACAATCAATCGATCAATAACTAACATTTGCCTGCAAAAATTTTGGGATGCCTACAAAAAGCCTCCTCTACGTTTCTAAGGAAAGCATTACTTTGGGCTATGAATAACCTGGTGCTGCGGGAAGACTGGATAGCAGTTAGCAGAAAAACAGCTCACAAAAAGTCACAAACTATTAACTCAGTGGGAAACAGAGTTCAAAGTGGAGGGATCCAGGGCAGGAGGGTGGTGCAGCCAGTGCTTTCTGAGAGATGACAACCATGGTACCAAACTGGAGGCAGGTAGATATATTCAACACAGCTGGATGAGCTGCGAACTCACAAAAGCCAGTAATATCTGGACCCAGTTGTTTCAGTGGTATGGTATTGAAATAGCAAAGATATCCTTAGATGTCCTCTACAAATATTAAAGAGAAAACAAATGTCAGCTACGAAACATTAACTTCCAAAGCAGGGAATTCATTAGCACATTGATGAATTCAAGTCCTGTTTCTCTTTCTATCACCCAGAACCACTTGAACACACCAAATCTTTCATTTGGCTAAAGCCTGATTCACTGCAAAGAACAGAGGCTTACTCAGATACTCTATGAAAAGAGGTGTATTATAAAGAATAAGACCTCATACAAAGACCACCAGACAGGAACCACCATCCAACAAAACATTACTGGAAGTAGAAAGCTGACAAGAAGAAAAGGAAATTAGGGCTGGATCTCATACTCTCAAATGTTCTGCCTCTCTACATACATTAGATACACTTGCCTCTTCTAACCAACATCTCCTTAATCTTAATATTTCCTATTATTTTCATTGTTTTCTTCCAAAACTTCCAATAGATAGAATATTGTATCTCCACATTCCATCACATATGTGTCTAAATCAAAACCAAAATGAAATATCACTTCACATCTGTTAGGGTGGCTATTATTCAAAAACTAAAGACAAGTGTTAGCAATGTTGTGGAGAAATTGGAACCCATGTGCACTATTGGTGGGAATGTAAAACAGTGCTGCAAACAGTAAGGAGGTTCCTCAAAAAATTAAAAGTTGACTTACATTATGATTCAGCATTCCACCTTCTGAGTGTAAATCCAAAAGAATTGAAATTAAGATCTCAAAGAGATATCTGCTCACTGCAGTAGTATTTACAATAGCCAAGATATGGGAACAACCCAAGTGTCCATCAATAGAAGAATTTTTTAAATGTGATACATTTTAAAAATATGTGTGTGTCTGTGTGTGTCTGTGTGTGTGTGTGATGTAACTGAATATTATTCAGCCTTAAAAGATAAGGAAATCCTGACAACATGCATCAACCTGGAGGACATTAGACTAAGTGAAATAAGCCAGTTACAGAAGGACGTATGCTGCATGATTGGACTTAGAGGAGCTATTTAAAATACTCAGACAGAGAAGCAGAAAATACAACAGTGGTTTCCAGGGCCCCGGATGTGTGGGGAATGGGGAGCTGTTATTCAACGGATGCAAAGTTTCAGTTATGATGGATAAATAAATTCTAGTGATCTGCTGTACATAATAGTTAACCCTACGGTATTGTACACTTCAAAATTAAGAGAGCAGATCTCATGTTAAGTGCCCTTACAAAACAACGTCCCAAAACAACAATACAACAACAAATGAGAACAACAAAAAAATCCCAACAACAAAAAAGGGACACACAAGGAAACACTGGGAGGTGTCTGTTACCTTGATTGTGGTGATAGTATCACAGATGATTGCATATGTCCAAACTTGTCAAGTTGTACACATAAATATGTGTAGTTCTCTGTATATCAATTAACTACACCTTAATAAAGCCATTAAAGTTATAGTTGTGGTTCATTATATCAAAAGATAGATAAACACAGATATAGTATTTTAGGAACATATTGAATTACTTTTTTGGTCCAGGAAATCAAGGAGGTCTTCCTCCAGGATGTGAAGTGTAAGTGGTAGGTTTCATTAACTACTTAACAAATATTTTTTCAGTACCTATTACATGCCTGAAACTAAGGAATGATACTGAACAAGACAGATAAGTCCTCTCAGAAAGCTTACAATTTAGTTGGAGAGAAAAGTAATAAACAGTGAGAAAATAAAAGATAAAGTAAGTTCAGACAGTGATCAACACTTTTAAGCCAATGAAGGATTGACTAGTGGTGGAGAGGTGATTTCAACTTGAACTGAGTAAAGAATGATGCACAGGAGCCAATCAAGTAAAGATCTTGGATAAGAATATTTCTGTAAAGGTAAGGACTTTGGCAACCCTGAGGACATAGAACTAAGCTGGGGACAGATCATGCAGATTTTTATAGCAGTATGGATTTTATCCTATAAAATAAAGGAGTATAGATTTTATTCTAATTGCAATGGGAAGCCATTGGAGGGTTTAAAATGGGATATAATTTACCTAATTTTAAAGTTAAGTTGTAGTAAGCCCACGCAAAAAAAGAACTTGTTGGAAAGGATAAGCCAAAAGAATAGCCATGGTATTCAAAGAATATCATGATATTCAAAACCAAAAGAATAGCCATGATATGCAAAGCTGCAGATAAAAGAGAGGGGTGGATGAATCACAGCAGCAAAGAAGAAAGTGGCAAAACATAAAGCTTAATCAGTACAGGGACCAAGTTGTGGTGCCTTGAAGGACATGTATAATATTTGGGTCCTTGGCAGAGTGAGAAGCAACATCATTGGTTTCACCTTTCAAAGAGATGGCTTTGGAGGCAGTGAAGAGAAAGGAATGTAGAAGAGCCATAACAGAGGGCAGCGAGAGCAGTCAAATGGCTCTTAGACGTCCAGCTCAGAGAAGATAATGCCGCAGCCTAACGCTAGGGCATGGAGATGGGAACTATGGGTGGTTTAGAGAGACATTTGGGAGCTGTAATCTATAAGACTGGGTGACAAATTAACCGTGGGTTATAATGACCAGATATTCTGACTTGAATGACTGTGTGGCTGTTGGTACTACTGACTCAGAGAGGGAGCTCAAAAGGAGTGAATGCAATGGGGAAGATGAAGAGTTCAGCTTTACTTAAGCAGCAGTTTAGGCACCTGCAACACATCTAAGTTGAAACGTCCAGTTAATTGTTGGATAAAAAGGCTGAATGTCAGGAGAGAATTAGAGATACAGATTTGGGGCCATCAGCACAGAGTTGTTAAAAGAAACAGTGGGAGTGTCTGAGGTCACCTTCCTCCTAAGGAATGCCATTGTCCCAAACTAACATTTTTAGAAATATAAGAGATCTTAGAAGTCTTTTAGGTCAACTCTATTTCTCAAATGGTCTATCCAGAGAGAAAAAGTGATTTGTAAGGACCATGTACTGCGAAGCTGGGGACGGGTGGAGAGGGAGTGAGAGGTGGGAAAGAAAAGGGGTGGAGTGCCAAAATTCATTTCTCCCAAATACAGTCAAACCTCTTTATACTACCCTACACATCGAATTATATTGCAACATTAGCGCCCCATAAAATAAAATAGCATATTAGCTTACTTTACTTATATGTAAAAATTATCTGATTTCCAAAAGATCACACTATACCAATGGATTGGTAAAAGAATACTATGTGATTAGGATTAATTACAATCTCTAAACGTTCTAGTTATTGTTATTCTATTAATTAGATTAATGAAGCATTAATTTAGATTGCAAATATTATACTAGTAAGATGTTAATTTTAGAAATCAATATCTCATTAACAAGTTATTGCTGTATCTATAGGCATCACTAGATTAATCTCCTCCTAAAAAAGAAGCAAGACATATTATGAGGTGTTTTTACTTTTAATTTATTTGAAAGGAATATATTTTCATTCTGTAGGAAGTATTGAATTACTCTGGTTCTGTGCTTCCCTTTGGCTCTAACAAGTCTAGGACACAGTCCTTTTCTTTGTCTTTATGATAATAGAAATATGTGAGCATTTTAATAATTAAAATTTAGCATAATACAAAAAAACGAAAAACAAGTTTCCAAAACAGTGCACATTTTCCCGTCTCTGTTATTCATGGAACATGAAGGAATTAAAAAATCTTTTCTGTGAAGAAGCCCAGGATGCATACCTATTAGTGAATATGCCACCTCATTTCCTTCTAAGCTATGAAAAAATCAGGATTACTGTCCAGTCTTAGAAACTTCAAAAATTACATCAGGAAAAGAGCTTAGGGATCACTGAAAGGACCCTATGTTCCTAACTTCACCCTCGATTTTCTCTTCTGCCCTAACTATATTCCAGTTACAATGATCTTTATTGTTTCTTGAGCAGGGCAAGTTTTTTCCTAAATCACTGTTCCCTCTGCCTGGCATGCTCTTTCCCAGTCACCTTCCCAGTGAGGACTTCTGACCTCCTGATTCTCAAAGACGTTCCCTGCCCACCATGTCTAATGTAGATCCTTTCTCCCCTTATTTGCTCTCTAACCCATTTTCTTATTTTACAGTAGCTATCACCTTGTAGTATAAAATTATCTTATTTATTTATTTTTAAACATATTGTCCCCTGTCTCTCCCACCACAATGGAAGCTCCATGGGAGCAAAGAGTCTGTCTTGCTCACAACTGTATCTCAGTGCCTTGTACAGAGTAGGGCTCCACAAATATTTTTGAATAAGTAGATCTACCATATCTCCTCCAATTTATAGCTTGGGAGCATGTGTCCCACTAAGCAATGATAATGCTGAGGCAAGAACCCCAATGTTTTCATTTGAAGTCAAGAATCCTTTGTATCTCACACATTACTTTTTTCTATCTCATCCGAAAGAGTCCTCTTCAAGGCATTTAAATACTTTTGAAATTTTATAAATGTTAACAACAATATGATAGTTAACATTGATTGAACACCATTTAGGTGTTAAGCACTAAGTGTTTTATATGCTTTAGCACATTTAACATTTGTAATAACTTTAGGCTCGTAAGTCTTATTCTCAGATTTAGAGAGAGAGAGAGAGAAATGGAAATAGAGACTCAGATGGATCTAAGTTATATGTCCTTGTTCACACAGCTGGGGTTTTTTTTTTAATGATTTCAAACACAATATCATAATTTTTTGCTATGTTATGTGTGTACATTTTAATAATTTATTGGGCATTGGGGGGAAAAGAAATCCTCTAAGAAAAGCAAACCCGAGGACAAATAAATATCAACAAATCAGACCAGCTAGATTTGTATTCTTTGCAAGCTACAATGTGATGACAACATCGGCAAGAGATTTCACTAGGTCATATCATATTGATCACTGGACCACTAGGCTGTTGGAAGGGTCTATGGCCTGAGGCTGACTGATAGATTGTCCATCACTGTAACTTCTCAAGCGCCTAATGCAGAAGTATCAGCATTTGGGCCCCAAGGATAAAAAGATTAATAAAACTCACAACCCATATTTCAAGTATATTTTCACCCTAAAATAAAATGAATCCAAACCCTGTATTCATCAAATTGATTTTTCTGTGTGTTAACGTCAGAATTTACAGATTTCCTTTCAAGGTGCTCAAAAGTTCCTAAATGTCACAATAAATAATAGACTTAAATAGATTATTTAATTTAGAGAAAAAGAGAGAGAATTTCTCTTTAAGCCCCTTTTTGAACAATGGATTTGTTGATTATTTTCAGGGTTGCACAATGTTTAAAAAATACAAATATTCATCTTCTCCAAGACTGAAGTGGGAAAAGTGGGAATCCATTGAGTCCAGTGTTATTTGTAATTGAACTAGAGCAACAAGGATTATTATAAATATTTATATTGCCATTGATTTCAAACTTTGTTGGGCTTTTTATAGTGTTTAAAAACAAATAAGAGGATGGTGGGATGAATTGGGAGATTGGGATTGACATATATACACTAATATGTATAAAATAAATAACTAATAATAAAAAAAATAAGAGGAATACATGAATGTCAAATGTTTTTAGTATCTTAGCTTCCTGTTTCAAAGAGCCTAAACACACTCCATTTCCTTAGTTCTTAAAGAGAACTGAACAGTTATTATTTTCCCATAATACCTTTTCATTCTTATTCCAAAATAATTCATTTGGGACTTCCTGTTGATGGTATATTTGCCTGAATCCATCTAAACTTGTCCTAATCTATCTGTTCTAATCTATCTATTAGGAAGAGAGTTTCCCGTTGAATTAGGTGAAGGAAGGATGGCCGTGTAGTAGAGAGGAGGGCACTAGTTACAGTCTTCCCAGGTGACCCTGCAAGAGATGTTAAAGTTTGTGGTGCCTCAATTTCCTCATGTATAAGAACACAGACATTGAAATAATGATCTCAGAAATGACTTTCTCCCTCAGGCAGCCTTAACCTTGAACCTAAGGTTCTCATCCCATGCAAGGTCTGTGAATGCTGTTCAAAAGGTCAGGAAAACACTGAAATATATTCCAAATCCATGTGTATGTGCATTATAATTTTTTTCCCTTAGTTAAGAGGCAAAGGTTTTATTTCATTGGATTCCAAAAAGAGCCTGTGAACAACTTCCCTGTTCCAATTTTAAGAGCCACAGTCTGCTCTGTAGCTCTACCTATGAGAGTCTATATTTTATAGTGGTTAAGAAAACATATTCTGGATTGAAACTCCTAGATTTCATTCCTACTCTCAAAAAACTAATTTTCTGACCGTGCACAAGTTACTTAATTTATTCCTAAGTCTCTCATCAATAACAAAGGATAATAATAGAACATTCCTTATAAGATTCCTTTTAAGACTTAAGTGAGATGATGTAAGCAAAATACTCGATGCTATTTTTTTTATGTTTTAAAATAAAATGTCCATACAGATCAGATCATGTGTTTACCTTTCTAATATGTAAGTAGAAAATAATAGAGTTCAATAAATATTTTTGGAATGAATGAAGGCTTTTGAGTAGGCCAGTAAACTAACCTTGGTCAAAATCAGTGATGAACTACTTTGTGTCAAATTGTGCTGAACAGTTAAAGGGAAAAAACTGAAAATGCTCAGTCATTTAATCTTTACGTCATTTCTACCCCTAGTACCAGGGCTCTCATCTAACCTTATCATGTAAACAAGCAGCCTACTCAGATCATTTTTGTATTATTTTTTTGCGCTCAGAATATATTTTCCCCAAAATCACTAACCCAAATGTACTATCTAGGTAATGATTTTTAAACAGTTTAAATTATTATCTCCAACACATACTCTATCTTGAAGGTTTTTTCCTTAATTTCCTCAATCAGAATGTCCACTCAAGGTGCTACACAGATGCATTAATACATATTTAAAAAAAGCAAGTATAAAAACAGTGGGGTTTTTCGGTTGTTCTTGTAGACTAATTGTAATGCTGTCTTTACTATTTCAGTTATTAGTAGTAAGTGTCAGCAGACATCTGTTGATGTTGGAGTTTTAGGCAGCTTGTTCTGTAACAGCTGGAGATCTGAAAGAATGATCTCTGAATACTAAATTCACCTTTGAAGTGCATATTGTACTCGACCAATTTAAGGCATTTCCGACACGCCTTAATTATTCCAGAATTGAGACATGGTTTTGGTACATTAGAAACAGCCACACTCAAGGTGGCCTTAGTCCTAGTAACTGCTCCCTCTCCAATTAGCAGGGAGATTTCTGAACAACCTTTAAAATCCCCAGGACTTGGTCTGCTCATTTGTAAAATTAAGGGTGGGAGGAGTTGGCAGGATGATCTCTATGTTGCTGGCCAAATAATCCTGTGATCCTAGCTCTGTAAAGGGAGTTAATAACGTGAGTATTTTTTAAAAAGAAACCTCACTGAGCTGTTCTTAAACCAACCTGGAAAGTTCAACACATTTTTTTTCAGTTATGGATGAACTTGGAAAAAACAGCATAACAATGGCAAATGTCACCTTAAATACTTAACCAAACAAAGCCTCATGTTATCCAAATAAGAAAAGGATGGCAAGGGTTTGTACTCAACCATTTTATGTCTCTCTTGATTCACATTTATATCCCTTCATTGAACATTTGATGAACGCTCACTATGCAGCACCCATAGGATGCAGAAATAAGTCTCACATAGTCCAAGCCCTTATGAATGCACAATGCCATGGATTTAAGATAAGACTGACAGGTTGACAAAAGCAAGATGGTGAAACAGGAAGCCCCAGACCCACCTTCCCTCTACAGAGACATCAATTCAATTAACCATTCAGAGAACAATTCCTTTTGTGAGAAGTGCAGAGGATAGATAAGAGGCTCCTGTACCCCAGGTGCGTGTGAAACCAGCCTTATTGTAGCCAGGAGGAAAATCTGTGGTACCCACTCATCACAGACACCCCACCCAGATCTGCAAGCATAATTGAAAACAAACAAACAAACAAAAACCCAGATCTTTGGTTCTCTCCAGGGAGGGGAAGAGAAGACTGAAACATATGTGCAATGGTCTGGCTTTTCAGGGGGGGTTCCTGAAGGACTAGTCTGTATCTTACCTAAATCTAAACACTGACAGGAAAAGATGCCAGATTGGGGGCTGCAGAAGACAGGGGAGAAACTTTTGACTAGAACACCCTCACTCACCACACTTCGTATCCATGGCTAAATGTGGAATAAGATGGGAAAACCCTCCAACTCCCAGCTTCTCCCTGGGGAGGGAAAGAGTTGAAACATACACCCAACATTCCAGCTTTTCAGAGGAGTGGCCAAAGGACTGGCTTTTATCTCACCTGTTCTGGAGTGCTGACTAGACCGGGTATACTCTGGTTGCCTGGAGGCTTCTGAGAACAAAACAGAGCAGGACACCTTATGGCTACTCCAAAAGACCCCTGGAGCTGCTCCAAGAGACCCATGGAATATCAGAGGATGATACAGATAGAGACCAGTGGACTCTTCCTGAGGTTAAAAAAAAAAAAAAAAAAAAAAAGCTGCATCCAGTGCTCTGGGTTTTCAGGAGGCTACAAGACAGACAGGTTTCTTTCTCACCTGTTAGAACACTGATGGGGCCTGGCATAATCATGAATCATGGGGGCCACTGAGAAAAAAGAGAGCTCCAGGGAAAATGCAATACCACAGACAGACACCACAGAGAACAAGAAATTATGAGCTCCTCAAAAAAGAAACTGGCAAATCTCTCTGAGAATTAACATACACGAATCTAGAGAAAATATATCAACAGAAAAGTTTTGCAGGTCCCCAAAATCTCTAGCCAGGCTGAATGGTGAAGGTCTTTCCCTATAAAAAGCCAGTCGGTAATGACTTTGAGAGGTGGCTGTTTTTTCAAAAGTGTGGACCCCAACAAAATGTTAAGAAGCATGTGAAGAAGTAGGAAAACATGACACAGTCAAAGGAATAAAATAAATCTCCAGAAAGCAACCCTAAAGAAATGGCAGTATATGAATTATCTGACAAATAATTCAAAATAACTATAGAGATGCTCAGTGAGCTCAGAAAAACAATACATGAACAAAATGCGAATATCAACAAAGAGAAATGTATTTAAAAAATACAGAAATACTGGGGCTGAGAATACAATAACTGAGTTGAAAACTTCACTAGAGGGGTTCAACGACAGAACTGATCAACCAAAAGAAAGAATCAACAAACTCAGACAGGTCATTTATATTATCCATTAGAGGAACAAAAAGAAAAAGAAAAAAAAGAAAACAATGAAAAGGAATGAGAAACCCTAAGGGACTTACGGGACACCATTAAAAAGACTAATAAATGCGTTATGAGAATTATACGTGGAGAACAGAGAAACAGGAAAAAAATTGCTTGAAGAAATAGCTGAAAACTTCCCAAATCTGGGGAAGGAAATGAACAGTCAGATTCAAGAAACCCAAAAACATACAACTAGAACGTCCCCAAAGAAGTCTACTTAGAGACATATTATAATCAAATTGTCAAAAGTCAAAGAATTATGAAAGCAGCATCATAAAAGAGCCCCATAAGACTATCAACAGATGTTTCAGCAGAAACCTTGCAGGCCAGAAGGGAATGGGATGATATATTAAAAGTGCTGAAAGAAAAGGACTGTCAACCAAGGATACCGTATCTGGCAAAACTGTCTTTCAAAATTGAAAAAAAAAAAATGAAAGACTTTCCCAGATAAAAAGCTGAGTGAATTTATCACTATTAGATTTGCCTTATAAAAAAATGCTACAGGAATTCCTTCAAGGATGCTAGAGAGAGCAACACAGAAGCGTATGAAAGAATAAAGCTCAAATATAAATATAAATATATAGACAAACACAAAATAATGTACTACAGTAATGGAGGTGGGAAAACCACTTTTAATTCTAGCATCTAAGATAGAAGTTGAAAAAAAAGTATAAAAAACTAACTATAATTATAAAAATATGTTAAAAGAATACAAAATATAAAAATGTTATTTGTGATATCAATAACATAAATTAGGGAGGGGAAGGAAAAACAGCAGAGTTTCTGTATGCTACTGAAGTTATTATTAGCTTAAAATAAATTGCTGTAACTATAAGATGTTTTACGTGAGCCTCATGGTAACCACAAAGAAAATACCTATAGAAGATATGCAAAAGGTCATGAGAAAGAATTAAAACATGACACTAAAAATAAATCAATAAAACACAAAGAAAGACAGCAAGAATGGAAAAAAGGGCAAAAAGGTTATTAGACAGAAAACAATAAACAAAATGGCAATAGTAACTCCTTGCCTATCAGTAATTATTTTACATGTGAATGGTTTTAATTTCCCAATCAGAAAACACAGAGTGGCTGCATCGATAAAACACAAACAAAAACAAAAAAAGGTTCCAACTGTATGCTGTTTACAAAAGTCTCACTTTAGACCTAAGGGCACACAAGGAAGGCAGAAAACGTATTCGATGCAAAGGGTAACTTTAAGAGAGCAGGGGTGGCCATGATTATACTAGCCAAAATAGACTTTAAGTCTAAAATTCAAACAAATGAGGAAGGATGGTGTATAATGACAAAAGGGTCAGTTCATAGGGAAGATATAACATATAACATATATATATATATATATATATATATATATATATATATATTGAAAACTGGGCTTGCATATGTGTGTGGAACAGGGACACAATAATGCTGTGTAAATTAATAGTTGTGGTCTCAGGTAAGTAAGATGATCACAACTTGAAAGCCTATGAAATGGAAGAGGGATATTATGAAAACCTCCTTGGAATCCTGCCCTGCATTCTAGTTTTCAGCTGGAACTCCCACTCCCCTCTGCCTCCACAGATGCCCTCCAGTGACCCCTGAATCTCTGGGGTCCTGAACCTCTCAGTCCTCAGAACATCTGTAGCATTTAATGTTTTTATGTCTCATAAACACTATCTGTTACCATCTGTTACCCTGAGTTCTTAACTCTCTCTTATATGCCTGTTGTTCTTATTAAACTAGCCTGTAAGTTCTCTGAGGATAGGTATTCATGTCTGGCACGAGATTTACTCAGTTGCTTAGAGATTTTCAGTAATATTCATTCTACTCATGCGATACTTGTTTTAATTCACATCGGATTATTCTCTGTTCTTTAGTTAGCTGTTGGCTTGCACACCTCCATGTCTACGTTCATGGTGTTCCCTCATCATAGAAACTGCCCTCCTCTCTCCTTGTCTGCCTGAAAGATTTTTAATGAGCCTTCAAACTCAGCTCAAACGTTGCACCTTCTCTGTAACTCTCCTTGACGTCCTTACCTTGCACTCTTGTCTCTGCTCTGAAGTTCTGTGTAACCTCGTCACAGTGCCTTTTAGTTATTTCTTTGGGTGCATGTGTCCTTCACTAGACTGTCAGCTCTGTGAGAGCAAGGTGTGTCCCTTTACGTTCCATGCCTCATATACAGTAAGTACTCAATGAATGTTTATCGAATTGAAAGGGAGTAGAAAGGTACAGAGACTCTGATAGAGATAAGCTAGTCATGCTTTAGACCAGCACTTGGCCTCTCTGTGATGTGATTCTCTATATTCTCAGCAATGAATTTAAAGCACGAAAGCATTCTGATTTGGGAAACTTTCAGGGGCAATAGTAAGCATCCTATTTTTCGCAGTTTCTTTTTGGTGTGGTAAGTCTTGATCTGAACTGATAAGAGTATCAGGCAGATACTTGTTAAAATCGCTATCAAAATTTGCACCAATGCCAAGATTATTCTTGAAAACTCTGCTGCTTTAAATTAACCACTTCTTTCCATTATTAGAGATCATTGAAAACTAAAGGCAACCAAAGCAATACTTAAAATACACCAGGAAGATCTGGACACCCAAAAACACACGAACTGAGCTGCCAGCAGTTGTCCCGATAACTGTCATTTCACCAAGATGTATTTATTAGACATCTGCGAATTGCTAAGTGCTGCCAAAAGCCTTTCAGAAAGAAGTATTGTGTAGTCAGGTCTCTCCTGGGAGGGACTACGCCAGGAGCAATACTGCTCAAGTCATTAGTGTGTGGTGAGCAGATGCTGTGGACCCTCTTTGAGAGGCTCACAGGGAAGTCACTCAGCAACTAGCAAAGAGTCCTCATTCTCATTACTGGAAATGCCAGGCAGGGAAGGAAGTGGGGCAGGGTGTCCCTCGTGCTCCTTGAGATGACATCATGGCAGTTTCTGGCCTTTGTCATTCAATGACCATTTTAATCTCCCTTATTCTGTGATGAGCCATATGTTATATGACTGTTAAGTGGCAACTTTACAAAGCAGAAAGCTTTCTCTACCTCACTCTCATGAATCTGCTATGAGAAATAATGACTCTTACTTTGGTCTGCATCTCGGCACTGTCCTCTGACTGAGTGCTCTGAACAAGAATCAGGTCAGCAGCCATTTCGGCCACTTCACCTCTCTGTCTTTACCCCCAGACAAAAACGCAGCAAGATGACATTGGATTCCATTACTACAGAGAAAACAGATTCTGAAAGACTCGTCGACTTCCGGACCTGGGTAGGTCCTCTTATGATGTTTAATTCTTTGAAATATAATAAACTTTTCCCCCACCAACTTTTCCTAAAGAGTTTATCTTAAAAGTAAGTATTTTATCCAGAGGCTTTTCCAAAACGAAGTGCTAGCCAAAAGATAATATGATCCCTTTTCAGGAAGTTACAGCATCTCAGAATTTTAGGGCTGAAGGCAACTCAGAAATAACCTTCATCAATTATTTCCTTTCAAACCTGAGGAAGGCCAATTTGACAGGCTAAAGGGCTTTCCCACTACCATACCATTAGTCAGTGGCAGGACTCAGTCTAGAACTTGAGCCACCTAACTCTGAGCAGAGAGTACATGTTTAATTAGGGTTTTGTGCCAAAGGGGAGAAAACTGTTTTATTGAACTACTGAATCAGTAGAATCATAATGTGCATCTGATTTTAATCTGCAATGCAAACAAAATAAATACATACAACCAAGAATGAATAAACCCTCTAATTTCCAAAGAAAAGCAGCTAATGTCAGAATAAATCCCTTGGCCTAATGTCAAGGGTCAGGTTCAGAATATTGGTATGGCGCACATGTTTTGATCAATTAAATGATTCATTAGATTCAGTCAGAGTTTGTTATCTACATGATGCCAAAAACAACCACTCAATTCAGTAAAACTGAACAAATCAGTGAGAAAACAATTCCAAATTGCTCTATTCAAAAGAACTGAATATAATGTGTAACTATATATTGCCAGAAATTAAAAGAGCAAAGGAGAAATGGGAACATAATATCAGAGTCCTACCCTAGGAAACCACAGATATAGAAAGGAAAGCAAGCCATCTGGAGATGTGTTTTGACACCTTTTAGAGTGCACGCCTTTGCCCACACCCCCTTAATTGTCCCTATCCAAAAATGTGGGCTCTTGGCATGGATGCTCATATAACTCGACCCACTCCCCTAATGATAGTTGACTGCACCAGAGCAGGTCACCTGAACCAAGCTGGGACAACCAGCACCATCCACTAGGAGTTTGGAATTGGGACAAGAAGAGTCAGTCTTGCTGTGTGAATGAAACCCTAAAAGGTAACAAAAGACGATATGGACTCCATGTAGACTGAGCAGCAGAGAGAGCTGGTTGACTGAGAAGCTGGCAAGGTACAGACAAACAGAGTTTATGACTGCAATCAGTGTTGTAAGAAAAATACACAGTATCATGTGATAGAGCATAATGGAGTGAGGATTGTCACAAGAGTGGACGATCAGAGACAGCACCTCTGAGGTGGTGATTTATAACCTGAGACCTAATGGATGCGGAGCCAGCCATGCAAGGAGCTAGGTGAAAAGTATTTTACATAAAGTGGATAGCATCTGCAAAGGCCACAAGGGGGGGAAGCTTAGCACTTTTAAGGACAAGAAAGAGACCAGTGTGATTGGAGCAGAGTGACTGAGGGGGATGGAGGGTGAGTCTGCAAACAGCTTTTAGTTAGGGTAACTATCTGATCCCATTTGTCCAGAATAGCCTGAGTTTGTGCCTGTTGCCCAAACATAATTATTCATAGCATTCCTTTTACTCTCAAGATGCCCCATCTAGGACCATGAATTATATAGTCACCCTATAATTTCCTACCAAGAGGTAAGAATTCATATTTTCTTCCTAACACAAGAGGAAACCACTGAAGGTTTTGAGCTGAGAAGTGTCAAGATAAGCTCTATATTTCTGAGAGATAATTGTAGTAAAGAATACAAATTATGTATCACTATGGATAACTGGGCTTTTTTGGTCTGGCATGGTATTGGTTTCTGTTCTATTCTGGTGTCCTTCGTGTACTTGAGCAGGAGTTCCTGGATAGGTTTGTGAAAAGACATACTGAGGAGTTTGGAATAGTATATGAGTGTAGCTGCTACGAGGGACAGAGGAGAACACCAAACATCCAGCCCACACCAATACAAAACAGAAAGTGTTCGGATGCCTGGATGACCTAAGTAGCTGTCTCCGCTCTCCTCTTTGTAGGCACATCCTCAGAGCAATTATGTAAGAACATTCACTCACTTCTATTCAATACCGCCCCTTAAAAATAATTCCTCTGAAGAAAATGCAAGCACAATCCCGAAGCCAAACCAGAGATGGAAGAAAAGATTAGGTGAGAAGCCAGGAAAGAATTCCACATGTAGCTGCTGAGTTCTGAACAAGATCAAAGATCATTTTGAAACGCCTGAAATAGGGGTGCCTTAAACAGGAAGTTTGCCTGGCAATCATCAGTCCCCAGAAATAAACATAGTTATGAGGCAAGAAAGATTAACAATTTTAAAAATATTGCTGACTTTCAATAGTACCAGAAAGCACGAATTAAGACAAAGCTGGCTACCTCTTTAAAATGAAAGACTGCTCTCTATGCCACCCACTGGTCTTGGATGCTTATGAAGAGTAATGAGGAACTGCTTGGGCAAATGAGAATTACTGAGAGCTCTGTAGGGTTATCTTTAAAGAAGCAAGAAGGTCAAATCAAGTGTGATGGCTACTTACACAGGAAGTAAATGTCTATTACTGTGTGGTGGTTTGTAAAAGTCTCCTCATATTATGGTGTCCCAAATCATGGTCTATTTTCCTAAATCCAATTTATAGATTTGAGCTATTTTAAAGACACATTCTTTCC
>NW_006789049.1:1811870-1812762 GCF_000442215.2 Lipotes vexillifer
TTCCCTAGTCCAATCTCTCCACTCTTATATTCCTTACACCCTGCCCTTCAACAAAAGAGACAATATATAATTTCCTCAAACATAGCTAAAAGCCTATCTACCTCATCAGGAACACTTTTCCTTTAAAAAGTAGCATATTCCTAAGGGATGAGGGGAAAGCAAGAGAAATAGTAGAATTTCCATGGTTTAAGCATCATTAAAAGTGCATACTAATATATATATATATTTTATATATATATTTATTTTATATATTTAATGTTTTTTCAACCTAAAAAATACGACCTAGAATTGTGATAGTATATAAATATCATTCAATTCAATTAAATAAGTGTATACTAAGATGCCTTTTGCATGCCTTGCATAAGGCTAGGCTCCCTGAGGAACATGGCAGGAGACTAAAACATGTTCTGTGGTCTTGAGATTATGGTATATTTTGCAAAAGTGTCTGCAAGAAAGAGGGGACGGAGCAGATGTACATGAGCCAGAGAAAGAGCCCCAAAGGAGATACAGAAATTGCAGCAGTGTTTGTCAGAGTGTGATCCAAAGACCACCTGCATGAGAATCAGTAGGGGTGCTTGAACACATGTAGATTCTCAGGTAGAGCTTCATGAACCTCATAAATCAGATTCTCTGGGTATGGGGCCAAGAATGCAACTAACATTCTATCAGTCTCCTGATAAAATCCCTCCAAACAAAATGAGAATAAAATCCAAACACTTTATCAAGACCCACAATGTCCTACGCGATCTGTCACCTGCATGCTTCTCCTACCTCACCTCCTACCCTGTCCTCTGTGTCCCCTCCACTTTCCTAAAGGCACACATCTCACTCTCTCATTAGTCGTCAGTTATACTGGTATTCTTTTCAGTCCTCAAATAACAAACTTTCCCTA
>NW_006789049.1:1812785-1835815 GCF_000442215.2 Lipotes vexillifer
CCTACGTTGTCCTCTGACTTACTCATCTTGTTTCCTCTTTGGAAAGTTTTCTCTATCATCACTAGCTAGTGCAGTCACCTCACCACTTTGTATACTCTGTATTCCATAGACATATCATTTTCTTTGAAGTATTCTATTAGTTTTCTATTGCTGTGGTAACAAGTTACCACAAACCTAGTGGCTTAAAACATCACAAAGGGATTATTTTACAATTCAGTAGGTCAGAAGTCCAATACATGTCTTTCTGGGCTAAGATTAGTGTGCAAGCTAGGCTGCATTTCTTTCTGAAGGCATTAGGAGAAAATCCATTTTCTTCCTTTTTCCAGTTCCCAGACATCATCCACAATCCTTCGTTCATGGCCCCTTTCCTTCATCTTCAAAGCCAGCAATGTTATAGCTCTCTAAGCCTTCTGTGCTCACAGCCCCCTCTGACTGTAGCCAGGAAAGGTTCTCATCTTTAAAAGACTCATATTATATTGGGACCACCAGGTTAATGCAGGATAATCTCTCCATTTTAAGGTCCTTAGCTTAATGACATCATCAAAGTCCACTCTGCCACGTAGGGTAACATATTGACAGATCCTAGGCTTTAGGACATGGATATTGTCAGCGGCCGTTATTCTGCCTACCACAAATACTTAAACACTATCTGAAATTACCTTATTTGTTTCTTTATGCACTTACTGTATTATCCTGCTAAAACTAAAACTCATCCCAAATACTGAGTGCCTGGAAACTAGGCTAGCATATAGTAGCTATGCAATAAATATTGAGTGAATAAAGACTGAAAGAATGATAGACTTTCATACCAAATTCCTGAATGATTATCATTTTATTTTATGTATGCTCTTTTATTACATATAATACTTATACTTATCAAGGCTACCCAGTTAGTCTAATTTTCAATAATTCCAAACCTCTGACATAGTCTCATCTATACTAAGTGGATGGGGCTTATAGTCTATTCGCATTGCATTCTAGAAGTGCCTCGCCTTTCTTGGAAAGTGCCTATAATGGAGAAATGCTTCATGTCTAACAAAAATCCCTTTTATTGCCACTAAAACTGCTTTCTTCTACTGTGGCTTTGAAGAACAGAGAACATACTGTTCTCTCAATACACTTCAAGAGTTGCCAAATCAAATGGTTACAGAGGGATGTACAGGTGAAAGAAATGAGTGAGGGTAGAAGGATGAGAGATAATATAGAGTGGTGAAGACTGTGTGTTCTATAAAATGCATGCTGAGTTGAAAGAAGGATCCTGTGATACTGTAACTTGTTACTTTTCAAAGTGAAAAAAATCTGAATTTTCATGTGAGACGTACTGATGCCTAAAATAACGTGCAGATAAGAATTCTTCTGCTTCAAGCTATTAAGAAATAGCACATCTCATTGACAACTAAAAATCCAAACACACACACACAAACAAACATAGACACAACAATCTGTTTGAAGGTACAGTAAAAAATGCAAAGACAACCAGGATTTGTGAGATCAATATTTCAGAAAAAGGAAGCTCATTGCGGTGAGGTGTAAATCCTGAAAATCACTTTTCTGCTCGGAGAATTTACCATTTTTGCAGAAAGTGAGAGACTGAGAAGCCAAAAAGCAGGAGGCAGCAAATGCACACAGGTAGAAAAGTCATCAGTGTTTGGGCAGGACTGGGAAAACAAAAGTTGAAGTTTAAGGCTGTCAAGGCTATAGGTATGACAGGAAATAAGATTCCTGAGAGGAGGAAGGGTAGAGACATAAGCCTAAAACTCATATGTTTTTCCTTTGAAATGTCTGCCAGTCCTTAAGCTGTGTCTTACTTTATGTCTAACACAAAACCATTTTACTGCCACGGAAGCTTCTTTCCTCTACTAAGTCTGAAGAACAGAGAATATCCTATGCTCCTACTTGATTTCAGGAGAAAGAAATCAGATGGTTACAGACAGAGAGCATGCACCTGATGAAAATGAATGAAGCTATCCCACCAGTGCCACAAAAAAAAAAAAAAAGAAAGAAAGAAAAGAAAAGAAAATGAAAGCAGCTACTTGTGTGCAAGACAATAGGGAGTGGTGGGGTTTGCAGTGAGCTGGAAAGTGCATACTGCATCTAAAGAAGGCAGTCACTGAGCACCAAACAATTTTTGCTTTTTAGGAACAAGAATTCTGTATGTTCAAAATAGTACACATTTTTTTAGCAGTTCTGAGTAAACAAAATTGGAGTTAAGGATCCCAAGGAGGAGGGGTCATGATAAGAACTCCAGGCTTTCAGTTGGAACCCCTGGAGAATACCCTAGGAACATTTATTTTTACACTGATATTTAAAGAATCTCTCTCCCTGATTGTATTGACTATATAAGCCCTATTCTAGCTAACTGCCAATGAAGAGGGTAAATAAATTTCTTGAAGAGTATACTATCATCCAAAACCTCCACAATTTCGCCTATGAATATTTAATCAAAGATTACCAAGCACCTCAAGAAAAGTGACTAAGACAAAAAAGGCAATAAAACAAGCCTAAAGGTAACCCAGATATTTGAGATATCAGGCAAAGACTTTAAATAACTATGATTACCCTGTACAAGAAAATAGGTAACAAGATGGAGAATTTCACCAGAGAACTAACTGTACTCTTAAAAAAATCAAATGAATATTCCAAAACTGAAAAATATAATAGACATTATTAGTGACCCAGAAAGTAGTTCAGGAAAACAGTAGATGCACAGATATATGTGTATATATATAAAAGGGCTTAAGACATATATGGAAAAGGTCTAACATAGGTGTAACTGGAGTCTCAGAGAGAAAAAAGAACGAGATACCACATATTTGAAGTCAAATGGATGAGAATTTTCTAAAATGATTAAAAAGAAAAATCAACCCACAGCCTTAAGAAGCTCAGCAAATTCTAGGCAGGTTAAATACACTAAAGCCTTACCTAAGCTCATTATAGTCCAACTGTAGAAAACAAAACAAAAAGGAAATTTTAAGTAGAGAGAGGAAAAAGAACATTAGCTTCAAAGTGTCAACAATAAAACTAACTGCTTTTTATTTAACAGAAATAATGCAAACAGTAAGATAATGGAATGGCATTTTTAACCTGCTAAAGGGAAATAAATGAACAACAACAACAACAAAAATCACTGACTTGGAATTCTGTGCCCGGTAAAACGTGCTTCAAAAACAAGGGTTGAATAGAGACATTTCCAGAAAAACCTATAACTGAGGAAATCTGTCACTAGCAGACCCAGATGCACACACAATGACGTCATGCTGTGCTTCCATCATCCTTTTTGTTGACTTCTTTTTTGGTGGTTCATTGCTCGTAGTGACCCCAGGTAGATTCAACCTTATATTTTTATAATTATCAGTTGAGTGAATAAAAAGGGATCTCTTCCAGAAGTCCAAACTAGAATTGGGTCACTTTTTAACAAATCACTAAATCCCAGGAGTCCCGGTTATGATTATGTAGGCCTTGGTCACACAGAACATCTAGCTAGGAGTGAGTCAAGCTGGCTCACCCAAATCACACAGAAGATATGATGCTCCAAATGAAACAGGAGTTCTGTTATTCACAGACTGGGGAATGACTAGAAAAGCAAAGAAAGTAAGGGACCATGCTCCTGACTTGTGACACATTTACAGATTTCTCTAGGGCTCCATACTTTCTCTTGTGTAAACCAGCAGCTCTAGAAAGGTTTGATGGGTTTGTTAAGTCTGGGAGCCTCAAATCATGTCTCAGATGCAAATTCAAGGGAGACAGCACAACTTACTCTGTTAGTCCTGGAAGGTCTACATTTGGCCATCTCCGGATATATAGTGACCTGTGACTTTTGGAAACCCACATTCAGCTGGCTCCTTCCTCCCTTTCTTTCCCTCTTTCCTTCTCTGCCTAATCCCCTTCTTTTCTCTTGCTTTTGTTTATGTTTTCCAGCTTTCTATACTGCATTTATTTGTCCAAGGTGGCTCGTCTTGAAGCCAAGGTTTCCTCCTAAAAAACTTATAAGAAAAATTCAACTTTTTTTCCTTTACTGTCTTTTGGTATTTTGTCCTGAATGTACAACCTTCTTGGATTTTTAAATGACTATAAAAACTTCCACTACGCTCCCCAGCAAAGGCACATGCCTGCTTCATTATCAAGATTATCCTAGCAACCTCCTCTTCACCTTCAACACCCAGATCAAACTTCTGTTGTAAAGAACAGAAGACAAGGCTTTTCTGAATGACCTAAGCCATAAGGTATACATGTACAACTTTCTTTTCACTTATCATATGGCATTGCAATTATGGGATAATATTTCCCTCCCTAACACCTTTTGATCACCTCAATGGTAAGGAGCATCATATTAATTAGCGTAGCCTCAGTACCTGCCACAGAGCCCAGCCCAGATACTTGCTCAACACATGTTTGCTGAGATGAATGGAAAGGAGACTGAATAGAAGCTTCTGAACTAACTCTGTGAAGCAAAAGTTCTTATTTCTCTAAATCATTTTGACACTTCCTTCTTTCCCTTCAACTCCCCTCTCCCTTAAGAATTGCTTTATGTGTTTTCTGGGATGTAAAAATTTATGCAATAGCATAATATGATAGCGAAGTTTTTTTTTTTCCTATCAGATCTTTAGACCATTTAAAAAGTAATTATGTGAACTCACAGTGTTATTAGTTATGTTCATTGAATTGGCACTTCCATTATGAATCCATTTTTAATTACATTGGACACATTTCATCAATATTTCTTCTGAGGGCGGCAGAATGTATAATGGCACTTGCAGAGACACATAAACCAGCCTAAATGGAAAACTCTATACCTGTACAGTTACGCCAGCCAGGACTGGAGATTTGATAAGGCCTCTGAAAAACCTCATCACCTTAAATGTGGTCAACACTAGAAAATAAAATAGAGGAAAACAGGGGCACATTGCCTTGGTCGTGCAGGTTGTTTGTATCATTCAAGACCCCTTCGGTTACACCTGTTAGAACTCTAACTCAAGAGGCTTTGGAAGAATGAAGGAGACTTGTTGGTTCATGCACGTAAAAAGGCAAGGGGGACATCTTGCCATAATAGGAGCTTAACTAAAACATATCTTGACATTTACCAGTACTCTAGTCTAGGAGTTAGCAAACTGTTTTCCGTAAAGATTCAGATAATAAACATTTTAGGTATTGAGAGCCTCATCAGGTCTCCCTTGCATATTTTGGGGGTTTTTCGGTTGGTTTCTTTTTAACAACACTTTAAAATGTAAAAACCATTTTGAGCTCATAAGTCATACAAAAACAGACCCTGGGATGAATCTGGCTCACATCCTGTAGTTTGCCTATCCCTAATAATTCAGAGTCCATATTCAACATTTTGTTAATTATTACAACAGTATCCTTTACAACCTTTTTTTCCCCACGCATAGAATCTAATTCAGGATAATTTGTTGTATTCAGTTGTCATAAATAATTCAGGATAATGTACTGCATGCATTTAGTTGTCATGTTTCTTTTAAAATAAACAGCACCAGAGGTTTCTTTCTTTTTTTACCTTCATATTTTTTAAAAGTACACATCAGTTACTTTGTTGAGTATCCCTCAATTTGAATTTCTCTAACGTTTGTTCACAATTAGGTTAAGGATATGCATTTGTTTATAGGAATGCCACTGAAGAAGCATTCCCAGTGCCTTAGGACAGAAGGCACTTGGTGTCAATTTGTCTCAACATTAGGAATATTAAATGTTATCTTTGTCATTTAAGGTGGTGTCTGCCAGGTGTCTTCACTGTAAGGTTACTTTTTCCCTTTGTAATCAAAAACGTAATTTGTGAGAACTATTTTGACACTATGCAAATAGCCGGTTCCTCACCAAACTTACACCTACAAATATTAGTTGCCATTGATGATTTTTCAACTTCCATACATATTAGCTGTAATTCCACTATAAGAAAGAGGTTTGTTTATTTATTTATTTTAGCATAAAATCGGGGAATTCTTACTTTAATTAATGGATTATAATTCATTGCTATCATTATTTATCTTGACATTTAAAGTATTCAAGATTTGATCACTGGGAGCCCATTCAAGCTGGCTCCTGTGTCCTTCTAACATATGTCTTCCTTACTTTTTGATAAAATAAGACATTCCTGACTCTTCTTGTCCCAGTCCTGGAATCAGCCATTTCTCCAAAAAAATTTCTTGGTTCTTTACAGGGCAGAGTGGCATATAACATACATGACAAGGACACACGTTGCGGTATCAGTGAAGGTGATATGGGAAGAGTAACAAGCCAACTTTAACCCTCCCAACATTGGTGGTATCAGAAAAGAAGCCTGATGAGTAGTCTGAACTCCCACCCACCACCCAGCAGTACTGAGACACGACCCTACTCAGGATTGTCTAGGATCTTGAGTGTGGAACTCGGGCTTCCAACCCTACCTGGTGGTTGGATAACCACCAATCCACCCAGGTCATTATCTACTTGGCCCACTGCATAGTGTCAGTGCTAAAGCAGAAGGTTTAAACTAAATTAATAGTCTCATAACATAATACTCAAATGTCTAGAATTCAATGAAAAATCACATATACTGAAAAGAACTAGAAAAATCCCAAAGACCATAAAACATATGCCAACACTGAGATGACAAGAATATTAGAATTGAGTGACATGGATTTTAAAGCAGCCAACTGAAAAGTGCCCCAGAGGGCAATTATGAATATGCTTCAAAGTAATGGAGAAACAAAGTCTCAGAAAAGATGCAGAACATACTAAAAAGAATGAAATAAAAATTTTAGAACTTAAAAATAAAATAACCAAAATATAAAACTTATACATGAGTTCAACAGCGGAAGACAGAGAGGACAGAAGGAAAAATCAGTAAACTTCAAGATGAAACAACAGAAAGTAACCAGTTAAAACAATAACAGGCTGAAAATCTATGAAAAGAACCTCAGAGACCTACAGACCTATAACGAAAGATCTAACGTTTGTGTCACTGGAGACCTCAGAAAGAGAGGAGAAAGAGGGTAGGGCTGAAAAAATATTCAAAGAAATAATGGCTGAAAATTCTCAAATGGGGCAAATCAGATACAGAAATAAAAAGGTGAGCAAATCCACAGTGCGTACTCAATAAGGGATCATTTGATGAGTAAACATCTACTCATATTCAAAGGGCTTTAACAAAATCCGAGTACATCTGTTAGTAACCATCTAATATAGTGGACCCATGTTAGGTCAGTAGCTTCACTGGCTGCCTTTAGATCAGATGTCAACAGTCTGTGGTCAGGAGAGAGGGGGTCTCATGATTCAAAGCGTATAGATTTAGGTATAAGGGATCCCCTGGGGCTTTGTTGGTCAGGGACTATACGCTATAATAGCTCTCAGAGCACCATGTCTATTTCACATGTTTAATACTCAACTGTCATAAATTAAAAATCAGAGTTTTCTGATAGTCCCTGTCCTAAAGCTGAACAAAGTTTAACAGATTACTCATAATATCCCTTCTGACTGAGAAGCCCTGGATGACACTGTGCAACTCTTGGATGACTCTCCTCGTAGTTTTAATTAACAGATTGATACCCAATGTGATAGGCCTCACATTAATAAAAAGACTGATGTCCAAGGAGATAAGGGCGAGGATGCACACAAGCTATTCTGTGAGAATGGAAAGAATGTAGGTTAAAAAAAAAAAAAAAAAAGATGGCAGAAATTGCAAAATAAGTAACATTTATAATGCTAGTTAAGAACATCAGTCATTTCTTAGTTTCAAAATTTTTCACTCTCTGTGCATATTCTTGTACCATTTCCCAGATGGGTGGTTATCAATGTAGAAAGAATAACTGAGATGTTATTAATGGCATTCTGTTCCAGCGCCTCCTTGGGAGCAGGAAGAGGACAGGGAGGCATTACATTAATAATGTGGAAGAAGAAATGGGAAAGAGGAAGGAGGTAAAGACTGTTCCTGGGGGTAGCCTTCCATCTCCTGTACCTGCTGTCTGCATCTAGGACACAGAAAATCCATAGGAATCTCCTGATAATGCCATTACTCTCGGGCACTCTACAGACATTATTATTACGGGGGAAAATTACTCTCCTTGGGGGAGTTATTTTTGTCCATTCATTGAGCATGACTAACAGAAAAGTTACAGAAAGAATATCATCAGCTAAACTGAAGCTGCTCAATTCTCCTTGGCCATTAGACAGACATCTTCCTTTTTTGGCACAAAATAATCCGCTAATAGATGGAAAGTACATTACTCTCTGAAGGGAGGGTATGCCTTTCAGATATGTCTTTCAGATTTTCCCATTATAAAAACATAATGTAGCACTCTGTACAAAGTAGCTGCTAAAAATTAATACTAAAAAAAAATTGAATATGTCAAGAGCTAAGACCCACATCAGAAATTCTAAGAAATTTGCTTCAGTCACAACATAGGATTATAGCTTATATTTCATCATATTTGTGATCTTGACCATCATTATGTAACCAAAGGAGGTAGTTAATATTATTTTCCCCATTTTACATATGAGTACACTAGGCCATATAGGTCATAAGCTGTGGAGCCAGGATCTGAATTTGATTCCACTGTCCAAGTTCTTAAACACTATGCAGGAACATAGACTTCATGATCAAGAAAAGTTTTTTAAAGTCACTACTTGGGACCAAGATGGCTTTGAATACCAAAATAAGGAGTGGGTGCTTTATTCTCCAAGCATTTGGGAATCACTGAAGGTATTCAGCAAAGATGTGACACCATTAGACTGATGCTCTAAAAGGATTAATGTGAGTGCAGTATACAGAATACACTGAAGGGAGAAAGAAGAGATATTTTTTTAGAAGTATGAAATCTACCATTTATTGAGCACCTTTTAAGTGCCAGGCACATGCTATCTAATTTAATGAAAGACATAAGGGCCTGGCATAGAGCAAAAGCAGTGGGATTCAGGCTAAGTGGACAAGCATACAGAATATACAGTAAGTAAAATCAGCAGGATTAGCAATTGATTAGCAATGAGAATCAGCATTTGACACCCAGAAACTTCTCAAATAGATTTGCAATAGCTCATTTCTCTTACCTATAACATGAAGAAAGGGTGATAGTGGCAAGATTCAAAGGCACTGGGGAAACAGGACACCGTGCTGTGAACTAATCAGCCCTATTGCTGACAAAAGCTGTCATGAAATGAAACTAGTGTCGTGGGTCAGCCTTGGCCAGGCTCGGTCTGCTTCAATCACAGCCTAGGATTATAGCTCATCAATCAGTAAACAGCATTTATTGGGAATTCACAATGTGTATAGCGCTAAACCTGCTGTATATCTCTTCCAATAAAACACTCAGAAAGTGGCAAGTAGCACATATTTATTGTGAGATATATATATATATTTAATAATGTATATAGCTCCACGAGGATATCTATATAAAACTTCAGAGCTCACCTCAAATTCCCTCAAAGAGATTCTTTCTTCTTGGATCTGCACATGAATTTTGCAGCATGGGGGCTTTGAACAAAAGTGTTCAAAATTCCAAAACTTCATGAATAACTTTGATGTAAAAGATTTTTGAAGCTCACTGAGCCGAACATATTAGAAGATTTCATTTACTTTTTCCATTTTAGGGTTGATCCTAATTTACTAGAAATGCTGGCACAATGTCAGTCAGTCTCTAGAAATTAAGCTAAATTCTCCTCTGATGGTTTCTGTTGCCCACAAGATCCCCAGTACCAGCTCTTTCCAGCGTAGTACAACTTCTCCCCTCCCCAACTCTTTCTAAGGATTGAAAGTGTAGAAAGCAAGATGCATTTCAAGTGGAAAATTCAAATGTGAACTAAGTTCTAAAAGAACAGGTGTCTTAGATGAAAGATAAGGGGTTGGACTGGGTATGGGAAGAAGTGAGTCACTGGGTTTGATTACAGAGGAGAACAACAGAAAAATGGTACAAAAAAGGAAATTTTCTATTTAGTAACTATGAATTATTATTTATTAACTATGCTCCAGAGGTGAACACTTAATGCGTATATATTACTTCCAGGGCCTCCATGACCTGTTATTTGGAAGACATCAAGAAGCTGGTTTTACAACACAATCAATGGCCTTTCCAAGGTTACAGGAGTTAGTTTTACGTGGGCCAAAGATCAGGTGAGAAAACGCACAACGTGTAGAGAATATAAAAATGCTTAATAAATGAGTCGGACACTTAACAGAATTTAAATGTCCTGTGTGTATCATCTATCACCTTTCATGAGGGAAGGTTGCAGGTGTGCTAAGTACTGGATATACAAACTCAAATAAGAAAAGTCATTTCTTTCAAGGGGCTTATGGTTTTATGTACGGATAGCAAGTTGTGGAATGGACAAATAAATCAATCTCTTTAACTCAGTATTATATAGAGGTACGTGCTAGAGGAGCACACAGAAAGGATATAACATAACATTCAGGAGATCAGGGATGCTTCCCAGAAGAGAGGAAATTCAGTCTGAGTCCAACCAAAGTGATTAAAGAACTGGGGAGAGTCATGCAAGATAGGAGGAGCTTCCCAATTTTTAACTATTGATATCCTGGAACAAAATAAACCCAGCTATGTGAAGGTTTTCTAAACTCTAAAAATGATGCTCATTTTGATGGCTTTCAGCTCCCTGACCTTCAAGAGAATTCAAGCATGCTCCTAAAAATACTTGTGTCACACAAAGAGGATCTCCTTACTACCCAATTTAAAGGAAACATACCTCCATCACAGTCACCTTCTATTAACCTTTCCCATTTAATTTTCTTTACAGCTCATATCGCTTTCTGTAGGTCCTTTAGCTATTTACTGTCTAACTACACCCACTTGAACTCAAGTCCAAGGGAGCAAGGACCTTGCATAACTTGTTCACCCCTCTAATCCCAGTGTCTGGAACAGTCCTGGTCGTATAGAAGTTGCTCAATAGACGCTGGTCAGATGAATGAACGGTTGCCTTCTACACCAACTGGAACAAAGGTTAAGAGCATCTGGTGTACTTGTGCCCTGGCATTTCTAACAGCATACAAATAGACCACATTTCTTGATTTTAGGGAAAACTGGGTCTTAAAATAACATCAAATTATCTATTCTGTCACATTAGAACTTTTTTTTTTTACATCTTTATTGGAGTATAATTGCTTTACAATGGTGTGCCAGCTTCTGCTTTATAACAAAGTGAATCAGTTATACATATACATATGTTCCCATATCTCTTCCCTCTTGCGTCTCCCTCCCTCCCACCCACCCTCCCTATCCCACCCCTCTAGGCGGTCACAGAGCACCAAGCTGATCTCCCTGTGCTATGGGCTGCTTCCCGCTAGCTATCTATTTTACGTTTGGTAGTGTATATATGTCCATGCCACTCTCTCGCTTTGCCACAGCTTACCCTTCCCCCTCCCCATATCCTCAAGTCCATTCTCTAGTAGGTCTGTGTCTTTATTCCTGTCTTACCCCTAGGTTCTTCATGACTTTTTTTCTTAAATTCCATATATATGTGCTAGCATACGGTATTTGTCTTTCTCTTTCTGACTTACTTCACTCTGTATGACAGACTCCAGGTCCATCCACCTCATTACAAATAGCTCAATTTCGTTTCTTTTTATGGCTGAGTAATTTTCCATTGTATATATCTGCCACATCTTCTTTACCCATTCATCTGTCGATGGACACTTAGGTTATTTCCATCTCCTGGCTATTGTAAATAGAGCTGCAATGAACATTTTGGTACATGACTCTTTTTGAATTATGGTTTTCTCAGGGTATATGCCCAGTAGTGGGATTGCTGGGTCATATGGTAGTTCTATTTGTAGTTTTTTAAGGAACCTCCATACTGTTCTCCATAGTGGCTGTACCAATTCACATTCCCACCAGCAGTGCAAGAGTGTTCCCTTTTCTCCACACCCTCTCCAGCATTTATTGTTTCTAGATTTTTTGATGATGGCCATTCTGACTGGTGTGAGATGATATCTCATTGTAGTTTTGATTTGCATTTCTCTAATGATTAATGATGTTGAGCATTCTTTCATGTGTTTGTTGGCAGTCTGTATATCTTCTTTGGAGAAATGTCTATTTAGGTCTTCTGCCCATTTTTGGATTGGGTTGTTTATTTTTTTGTTATTGAGCTGCATGAGCTGCCTGTAAATTTTAGAGATTAATCCTTTGTCAGTTGATTCATTTGCAAATATTTTCTCCCATTCTGAGGGCTGTCTTTTGGTCTTGTTTATGGTTTCCTTTGCTGTGCAAAAGCTTTGAAGTTTCATTAGGTCCCATTTGTTTATTTTTATTCACAGTCCCACCAGCAGTGCAAGAGTGTTCCCTTTTCTCCACACCCTCTCCAGCATTTATTGTTTCTAGATTTTTTGATGATGGCCATTCTGACTGGTGTGAGATGATATCTCATTCACATTAGAACGTTATTGCAGTGCGAGTATTTGACAAAATAGAATCATTGTCACTGTGTGAAATAGTCTTATGATAGCAATCAATGAATCCTGTGCAAATATAAGTCCCAATTGATGAGTTTTATACATAGAGACACATCTTATATGCTTACCTATCTTATATTAGAACAGATAATACAAAGAAAACTAACTCAGTTTTGTTGAGGAGTTATTATGTTCAAACTTTTAGGTAAAAGAATAATTACAACATGATTTAAGGGCTTTTACAAAACAAATCTACATCTTTTTGGAAGACCCAATAAAATTAAGAAGCTTTTCCATTTGTAGACCTGCCTCATGGTACAGGAACGGATTTGAACCCCAGTGAAATAATATTCAATTTTCATTTGTCCAAAGATGTTACCATCTTCCTACACACTATTTCAGTGGTAATCATAGTGATAAATCATAGTTGATGATTAAAATGTATCAAGGCTCACAGCAGGTCAGGCCCTGTGTATAGGGAGCATTCCTATTATCCTCAACACTGCTTCATTGGTGCATAGGTGCTACCATTATCTCCATTTTGTTGTGAGAAGACTGAGGCACAGAGAATTTTGTCCTGAAAAGTCATGGAGCTATCAAGTGTCAGGATCTGTAAATATTCCATCACAAAGCTAAAGTTTCTGGATACTAACACCTAATATACTTGCATTTTTCTTTTCAAATGAAAAATCTACTCATCTAATTCTTACCTAGTTGCTTTATAATTCATACTAATTTTTGTTATTACTAGCAGCTTGTCTGTTTATCTACTTTATCATAGATTTAAGTGTATGAAGAATCAATTCTAAATTCATTTGCTATTGAGCTGGAATCTCACTCTCATTTTTGAGGCTCCTGCGGGGAGCTCTGAAGACACAGTGAACATGAAAATGACAGACACCAAAGAGCCCTGATTGTACCTCCAAGCAATTAAAGATCAGAAGTCCTACTCACAACTCTTCTCTTGATGACTTTTCTTAACCAGCAGTTGCTATCCTACTCATATTATGTCATGAGTGAGTTATCAGATAGTGTGATATGTTTTCTTCTAGCTGTGAATGCATCCTCACAGATACGGTGAAAGCGTTTTGTTAACCCACTTAATACCTTCTCTCATTTGCCCTCCTCCCAGGCTCTGGTGATACTTCATACAAATAATGACTTAAAGTGATAGTGAGATCAATAATCTCCAACTGATCTAGCTTTGAGCTCAAACCTGTTTGTTAAAGACGCCATCTGTATGCAGTAGAAAGCTCAAAAACATCAGCCTTACACAGACCTTAGTTCAATGGTGGCCCTGCCTTGTACCATCTGTATGTCCTAGAGCAGGTTGGTTATTCAGTTTGGCCCTCAGTTTCTTCTTCTATTTTAAATATATAAATACATACATACAATTTATACCTATTTCTGAAGGGTTTTTTTTTAATTTTTAATGAAAAGTTTTTTTTAATTAAAGATCATGAAAGTACAGTGTTGGCCATGAAATAGGCACTTAATAAATAGTAATACACTTTGAGGACACAGCCAAGAAAAACCTCAGAATGAATCATTACGGTAAAATTTCCATCATCTCTGACCCTGGAGTTGGTCAACATGAACCATTTAGGGTAGGAGGAAAGAAAGTTGAGGGCCCAGTAAATTTAGGTCTTTTCCTGGAAGACTCTAATCCCTCCTTTATTCACCATAGTAGCTTCCGCTATAAGATTTAGTCTCCTTGCTCCTATCTCCTGCGGTTGAGGCACAAATCTGACTAGAGGACAAAATCAGAGACCAAGACCAAAGAGAGCTCTTTTCCTTGGGCTGTGAACAATTCACTAATTAATTCATCCATTCTTGGCATTGAGGAGCGAGGAAACTCACACGTACCCAATGTTGATGAGGGATAAATGGCCAAATCTAAGATCTATGTACTGTTGCCAGCAGCTCCTTGACTAGTGAGTCATTAATAAGAGATGGAGGCAAATTTGAGCATCAAGATTCCTAGAATCTCCAGTGTTTTTCCATGGGTATAGCTTATTCATAAACCACCCAGTAAGAATTTGTATATTGTTTCCTTAGGGGATAAGAACTTGATAATATTTTTTTCTTTCAGTGGTATTAGAAGATAAACTATTCAGTTGTATGCATTTCTTTATTTAAAAAAATAACTTAGAACAAATCTTAATAAGATCTTATTTGGGGAAGAGGAAAATAAAAAATCTCCCTATGGGCATAGCCCATGGGAAAACAAACTGGAAAAAAATAGTAAAACATTTTAAATCAGCTTTCCTTAAATGTCTCAAATAATTCAATTCAAAATATTCATGTTCATTTCTTTTAATCGTTACGTTTCTTTCAAAAAATATTAGCCAGCAGTGTTATCTCCACTGAAACAGGGAGCATTGTCTGGTTTTGCAGCCTGTACTGAGTTTAGTAGAGCCAATGAATTAGAAAGAGGTTAGTGACTGGGCCATATTTACATATGTAAATATGAGAACATCTTTGGGTTCTCCAACAGTGTGGCCACAAAATCTCTATCTCCACTTCCAGAACCAAAACACTACATGGAAATGTGATTGAAATCCAAAGGCACGAGTGACAGATAGGGGGATCAGATGACCGTGATGAGGGCAAGGGGATAGGGGTCTTGCTTGCAAATCAACACCAAGTTTTGAGTAGTGACAATTCTTTCTCTTCAAAGCCAGATTAATTCTGTTAGCTGCTTACACTCCAGTGGCTGCTTTTTTATGGGCCAAATAACTCATTTAAAAATTTATGGTTTATCCATTTTTAGTCCAAGTAATCATCTAGGATATAAACATGCTTCCATAAAATATATGCATACAACCATACACAAACACCCTTGAATTAATACAAACCATGGAGAACATGCAATCCATACACATTAATTATTCTAAGTTCAATAACTCATGTGTTACTGAAGCCTATACCTGCTCTTGAAAGCCTTCTTTGTCTCGCTCAAGCTATACCCACTCCCTGTGCATTCTCACAGCAATTTCACTTGGAATTTCAATGTTTGAAGAATTATTAAAAACATGATGATGCAAAGACTTAACTTTACTCACCCTAAGCTGGTGCCTGTCTGTCAAAATGCCTCATTCTGTCCCATGTCACACAGAACTTCAGTCAGAAATGCCACTAAAACACTAAGTTCCACTGACACACTTAATTTTAATAGGTTGATCTATTACACAATTTGATTCAATCTTCTTTGTACCCCTCATTTTTAACACACTGGGTGACATACACCAGAAGTTTAAGCTCTGTTGGTTGAACGGAAGAACAAATGTTAGCCTTCGGAATTTTGAATAATTTGGGTACATCACATATAGATTTATTCAAAATTAAGCTATAGACACATTAAATCACCAATTTAATATATAGATATAGCAATTTAGTATGTGAAGTACAAAGCAAAAATGATAAATAAAATTCTACTAGAAGGTCTCCTCACTACCTCTACACTCCTAGCCCCAGGACCTTGCCACATACTCTTGCTTTGTCTTAAAGGAGTTTCCTCCTCCTCCAGTCATCTATGATCTGACACAGAGCCCACCTCTTCCACAACATTTTCTCTGCTTGGTCTAGCTTTTGTTGTGCCTTTTCTTTGCAGGAATCTTTTTTCATAAAAGCAGGGAGGGTCATCATATACTTATGGATCTTTTCAGTCCAAAACATGCTAGGGTTTGTCTACTTCTTTATTCTCCAACCTAGGAGAAGAAGTTTAAATAACCACATCAGAAAACAAAAGGGGTGGAAGCAAGGAAGGATGAGAAGGAGGACGAACACAGGTAATATAACCTTTCTTTTATTTTGTTTCTTATGAAGGCACCCTGCAGCTATTTAATAAAAGCATCCCCTTCCAGTGATAAATTACTTGCAAATTATATCAACCCTAAATTGCTTCTCAAAGTTTCTAGCTGCTGATGGCAGCAATGTTTTATGGAGATTTAAACAAGGTGATTTAGCAAAGGAGCGTCAACTCACGCTTGTACAGCCCTGAAATGATTGTTGTGGTGGCAGAAAGAGACTGAGAAATGAGGTGAACGTCCCAAATACATGATTTGTCACTTTGTGTACTTGTGCTACCTGAGTTAGCTATGGCACAAACATTAGATAGTCAAGGATATTAACCTTCATTAGATATTAACCTGCTTCGGTTATTAACCTGCTTAGGGGAACATTTGCCTATATTATTTTAGGCTAAAGAAAAAAAATACTTCTATGCAGATAGCTTCCGACCATAGTCTTCAGTGGGCTTTTGCTGTTTTGTTAGTTTGTTTAATGCCATGTAAAAATACTCCAAAGACAAAGGAGAGGTGAATACTCTCCTTTATTACAAAAGAGAGAAGTGAATACTTGAGTGAATACTTGAGTCTCAATTTGTCTCCGTCTGTCTCTCTCTCACACACACACACACATATACACACACACACAGCTTCTTTTTCCAGAGTGACAGCCTAATAAAATTTTAAATGTTTCGTTCTACTGAACCAAAGTTGAATTGCAATCACGTGACATTTTTGTTTTAAAATGAGATGCAGTCACTGTGTCAGTAAAATTTAAGAAGTATTAGACCTAGGAATCAGCTAACACAGATACTTTTCTGGACTCTTGTCTTTTGGGCACAGTTCCTCCCACTTAAATAAGTAGTCAGCTATGTCTCAGGTGCAGGGATTGAGCTGCAGTAGCTTGATTCAGACCACTGCAAAGAACATATGCCCATCTCTTTAAAAGTCTTTATTAACAAAACATTCCCAACATTTTGGTTTTCCTGGAAGCCCTTCAAGAGTAAGTGGCTACTTTCATAAGAAACTGCCAGACTCATGTATGGAAGAGGTGGCTTTTCATGCTTGGGCATCTGGTGTGAAGACACATAATTCACTAGGGAATGCACCTGCCTGATACAGTACAGATCCCCACAGAGCAGTTTTATAATCTAAAGCAAAAATGCAGCTTGGGAAGAGGGCTGTTCTGACTAATAGAGCTTTGCAGAAATGAAGTAGAAATTTCAGAAATGTCCAAAATTCACAGATGTAGGTACTAAGTTGCTTCGTTTCACTAACCACTTGCACTTCATTCATTCATTCATTCAATTAATAAATATTTTAGAGTGCCCATTACTAGTGCTATTCATTTTGTCAGACACTCTAGCAATGCAGTGGGTATCAAAAGGACAAAAATCTCTGCTCATAAGCTTATATTCTGGGAAAGGAAGGAAATGTACAAATCCGATTCTTTTACACTATTATAAGTGCTACAAAGAAAACACATAGGGTATGAGGTACTATGAAACATGGGATGAAGAGAGGCTATGTTAGGTTGACTGATCCAAGATGTTCTTTAGGGGATCTGAAGTGGCTACATTTCAGCAGGGACCTCAAGAATGACAAAGCACCAAATATCCAGATATGCAAATAAAGCAGGAAGGGGTTTAGGACTGAGCCAGGCTGAGGCAAGAACATATGCACAGATTTGAGGATCTTGTAATATATTGTTGCACTTGATTTGCTAATATTTTGCTAAGGACTTTTGGCCCTTTTTCATGAGGGTTATTAGACTTGGATTGGGGTGTTTTTTTGGGAGGGTGGTGTCAGAATTATGCTGAACTCATAAAACATATAGAGAAATGTTTCTTCCGTTTTCTAAAAAAAAAGAAAAATGAGTAAGACTGCTATTACTTTTTCTTAAAAGTTCGAAAGAATTCGCTAGTGAAGTCATCTGGGCCTCAAATTTTCTTGGTAGGAAGGTTTGATTTTTGTTTTTGTTATTTATGAATTCAATATCTTTAATAGATAAAGGTCTACTGGGGTTTTTTTGTATCTCCTTGCATCGATTTTTAAAAATTGTGTTTTTCAAAGAATTTTTCCATGTCATCTAAATTTTCAGTTACTTTCATGAATTTCTTCATAATATCCCCCTATCCTTTCATTATCTGTAATAATATAAGCATGTAAAGCAATAAATTTCCCCTCTAACTGCATAGGATATATTTTGATTGTGTTTTCTTCTGATTTATTTTGTGATTAATGAGTTATTTCAAGGATCTTGTTGAATTTCTAAATAATTGAGTTTTCTATATATCTTATTATTGATTTCTAATTTATTATTGTTGTGACCAAAGACATATTCTGTACAACTTCAATCATTTACAATTTGTTGAGACCTGATTTGTGGCCCACCATATAATCTTTCTTGGTGACTCTTCCATATACACTTGAAAAAAAAATTGTATTCTGCAGTTTTGGGGCCATGTTTATAAGTATCAAATAGGTGTAATTATTGATAGTGTTAGACTGATTCATGCTGCTCCACTGGCCTCAACTGCTCTGGTTCATTTAACAATTACTTTCTTTCTACTGTTTCCATTTGGTACTTTTTAATAGATTATTACTCTGCTGAAATTCTCAACCTGTTCACACAATTTGTCCACATTTTCCACTCTACTTTTTAACATAGTTATCCTAGTTATTTTAAAGTCCTCATCTGTCTCTAATTCCAATTATCTGAATCATTTTTCCATCTATTGACACTTTCCTTTCTTGACCACATTTCATATTTTCTTGCTTCTTTATGTGTGTTATGCTTTAAAAAAAAAAAAAAAAAAAACTAATGCTAAATACCATGTGTACAAGAACAATAGAAAGTGAAGTAAGCAATATTACACCTAGACAAAAAGGCATCGTTCTTCTTTTGAGGTTGCTAATCTGTGACTGACCTGAGTGTGATTTTTATTGCAGCTTTACTAAGATTCAGTTCACCCTTGGCTTCAAATGTTTATTCAGGAAGAATCAGGATTTTCCCTTTAGCAGGGCTTGAGATGCTAAGGGACCATGATTCTTCAGAAATCTTCACACATAACAGCCTATCTGCCATCTCACCCCACCCCCAGATTTAGGAACTTCAAAAAACCTGTCTCCACATTCTTGTTCTGTCCTTGGCCTTTAGCAACAACTACATTGCACATGATGAAGGAGTAGAGTGCCTTGAAGGGTCATCTTTAAACCCCCTCAAAAGAAAGAGGAGAGAATTCATCAGAGAACATTTCAGTGAGTCTAGGCAGTTGACTAGAGATTTTTTCTTTTTTTTCAGTGTCTATGTCTTCCCATTATGGACAAATTGAAATAAGAAAGACATTTCACACTTCCCAAAGTCATGCCCAAAGATTTTTTAACATCTAACATACTAGGTGCTTTGTGATCAGTAGACATTCTGCATATCTTTGTTTATTTCAGTTGAGTGCTAATGTAATTTGAACTAAAAAAAAGTTAGTTAGTTAGTAGATAAAAAGTTAACAGTTGTCAGAGCTCATCAACTTACACTATAGCCAATTTAGAGGGGTATGAACAAACAGTGCATCCAGAAATTACAGCCATTACAGGTGAACACACACATCCTGCATTCTTCCCTGTATAAGGGCCTTTCTCATATTTTAAAATAAGTATAAACAAAGTATCAAGAGTTCCCTAGGGGCAGAAGCTGGGCAACACCCATTAGCAGTGTATTCCGCTACGAGCATTCTTCATTTTGATACTGAGATCGAGGTGAGTAGGTTAATTGAAACGAGCATGCTTATGTGAACGTCAGTGAAGTCTGACAATTTTGTAACTAACTCTTTTATCTTTTGCATTTGGGGAACACATAATTCACTATTCTTCCTCTGTCAGTTCTTGAGAGATACATGAAACCCACCTTGAATTCTCTAATAATAATACTGTAACAAAAATGTACCACTGTCATTTCCCTTTGAAGAGTAGCTATTACAATTTAAAGTGCATAAGAATCATAAGGTGATGATGCTAAAATGCAGAGACCTCAGTTCCTATCCCAAGAGATTTTGATTCGGAAGGTTACAGGTAAGGCTCATGATCTGAATGTAAAGGTTGAGCCCAGCTCTATCTGAAGCACTGCCTTATAGTTAAGCCCCTAATTTACATTTGTACAGAGTCCCAGTGACTTATTACACCCTGATAAGGGCACGCCCAGGCCCTTATCTCTCTAGTTTCCACGTACATTACTCTCCCCTCATTGCTTCACCTTCAGCTACACTGTCACTCACTTTCTATAAAACTACACATTCACTTCTGTCTTAATACATATGCTGTTTCCTCTGTCTGGAACCCCCATATTTTTGTCCGATCAACTCATTCTTATCCTTGGGTCTCAGCTTAAGCGCTCCCCTAGTGCAAAGATTAGGTAGGTCTCATTTTTATGAACCACATTTCCATCCCAGTTAAACATTTCTTTTAAAACGTTTGTATCTTTACAGCTATTTACACAGTTGTAAGTGTGTGTTAATTTTTTAAAAACATTAAATCACTGCCTTTCCCACTAAACATATAAGCTTAGCGTGGACACTGGTCTTGCTGGTTATGTTCACCAAGGCTACACAGTGACTATCTCAGTGATTGGCACAAAATGAGCACTCCATACTTATATACTGTCTGGATTCTAATGGATGGAAAAAGAAGCAATGTCAACCTTTACACCTGTGTCCTTCTACCTTGCTTGTTCTTTTGTCTAGGCATCATCCCTTCTCTTTTTGGGGGGACAGATCTTCCCAATTTCATTCCATCCACCTGGTTACTTTAGGTGTCATCCTGTTAATTAATGCTAATAATCTCTTCTGACCATAACTGGTTGATCCAAGCATAGACAATTACGATTCTTGTACTAAAGTTTTGGAAATAAAGTCAAGAAAGAGAAGCAGTCTCTGTGCGTGATGAGACTATTATATAAAACATTCAGGAGCTCTCAGGAGCCACTGTACAGACATAGCCATTGGAGAAGTAGAGAAAGCCAGTCTCTGGAGAGAGGATGAAACAGACATGCAGAGAGAGATACGTGGGCAGATAATCCTGTTTACATTCTAGGCTGTGATTATTCCTGAGGCCGAACCACTTTCCTGTCTTTGAGCCTTCTGAGATAGTTATGTAGATCCAAAGTCTGACACGGGTCTCAACAGGCAAAAATCAAAGTGTCTGCAGGGCTGCATTCCTTTCTGCTGGCCCTATGAGAGAATCCAATTCTTGCTCTTTCTAGCTTCTAGGGGCTGTCCACATTCCTTGACTTATGGCCATTTCCTCTATCTTCAAAGGCAGAATGTCACATCTCTCTCTAAACTCAGCTGAGAAAGGATCTCTGCTCTTCTTAAGTATTCAAGGGATTAGGCAGGGTTCATCTGGATAATCCGAAATGGTCCCATTTCAAGGTCCTTAATCTTAATCACATCTGCAAAGTCCCTTGTGCCAGGCAAGGGAACATATTCACAGGTTCTGGGGGTAAGGACACAGACATCTTTGACGGACCATTGTTTTTTCTACCACACTCAATGTCCTTGAAACAAATTCCCTTGTGTGTATAAACTAGATCGGCCTGAATTTCTGTAAAAATAGAGTCCCCTCCACCAACTCTCTTGTATTTTTTGTCAAAGTTAGTGGCAATGAAATCGCTAGGTTATAAACCCAGAACTTTCTTTAATGTCTTCTCTTCGTAGCATACATAATATCCAGTTATTCACTAAAGCCTGCACAATTTATCCCTAAAATGGAGTCACTAAACTTTTTTTGCCAATATCCTAGTTTAAAAGAGTTTTAATTCCTTTTTACCTGCACTACAATAGCCTCCAACCTGGATCCCCTGCCCGTATCTTAGTTCTTTTCCCAGCCACTCTTCCCACTGCTAATAGTGTTTGTCTTTTACTAATAATCATGTAATCACCTAATGCTACAAATTTCCTAACAAAAAGCATTTGATGACTCTTAAAGTCTTTAAATTAAGTCCAGACTTTCATAAAATGACCTAATTTAAACCATGGTGTATTAACTTTTGTTTCACTTTTTTCTTCTCCCACCCATCCCACATTCTGAGTGACCTTAAATATTTAATGAATATTTGTGGCATGAAATGCTTGCTTTATCCATCTTTCATTTATGCCTGTACTATATCAGGTACTATGAAGGGCAGAAAGATATGAAAATATAGACTAGGGAAATTTAATAAAAAGTTATTTGGAAGGAATTTGAAAAGTGGGAGAGAAATAGATACACCATCAAGGAGATTGGCAGGGCTTTCTATATTAGAGGAAGTCTTGATGATGGGACCCATTAAAATACCTTTTATTAAAATGTATTCATTCATTAATTCAAATATTTTAGAATATTTACTATCATTCCATGTTTCTAGGAAACAGCAGTGTAAAAACAGACAAAATTCTTATCCTCAACACGTCTACAGTCTAGTGGACAAATGGACAATTAACAAGTAAAAATGTTTTTTAAATATACAATTTTAGATAGACTTATTGCAATGAAGAAAATAAAGCAGGGTAAGGGGTTAGAGAGCAGGGGTTTCGGTAGGAAGCTCTTAAGATTGGGTTATAGGAACAATCTCTGAAGAAGTGACATTTAGGATCAGATCTGAATGATAAGAAACACCCCACCGGGCTTCCCTGGTGGCGCAGTGCTTGAGAGTCCGCCTGCCGATGCAGGAGACGCGGGTTCGTGCCCCGTTTCGGGAAGATCCCACATGCCGCGGAGCGGCTGGGCCCGTGAGCCATGGCCACTGAGCCTGCGCGTCCGGAGCCTGTGCTCCGCAAATGGGAGAGGCCACAACAGTGAGAGGCCCGCATAACGCAAGGGAAAAA
>NW_006789049.1:1835825-1869814 GCF_000442215.2 Lipotes vexillifer
AAAAAAAAAAAAAAAAAAAAGAAACACCCCACTACATGAAAACCTTAGGGGAGAAAATTCAAAGGCAGAGCTGTGTAAGTCATGTTTTGGAAAGAAACTTAGTGTATTTGAGAAAGAGAAAACAGGACTATGTGGTTGGAACAGAGAAAACAGAGAGAAAGCAGTAAAAAATGAAATAAGAGAAGGAAGGAAGCACAAATCTAAAATGGCCTTGTTCATCGTGAAATGGAATTTGACTTGTATCCTAAGTGCAACAGGAAAACACCGGAGGATTTTAATCAGGAAATTTGCAATCCGATTTGTGTTTTAATAAACTCACCTTGTCTGCATGAAGGGAATGGATTTTAGGGATGCAAGAAAGGACAAAGAGACCACAGCAGAGGCTATAGCAAGAGCCCAGGCAAGAGAGAAGGGTGGCTGAGACAAGGAAAGGGGAAAGAACTGTGGTTAGAAATAACTGGATTTGAGACTGCTGGAGAGGCAAAAAAAAATTTCTTCTGCCCTTCTAGATCTTTATGACTGGTCTAAGAGTTAAATTGACATAAGACGGTTAACAGGAGAAAATCACGCAAACGTTTAATAACGTGTACCTGGGAGGAACCCAGGAAAACTGAGTTAACTTGCCAAAATGCTCACCTTAAATACCATCTTCGGCTAAAGACATAAAAGGATGTTGGGGATAGTGGTTTGGGATTTCAAAGGGAAGGAAGGCAATTCACATGGAAAAGCAAGATTTGGTAAACAAATGTTTGCTGGACCATACAGAGACAATAGGACACAGAGTGGACTCCCATCTCCAGGCCCTGCCTGTGTTTTCCCTCACCACACCTAGCCCATATTCTTGGCGGGTATCTCTGGTGGTAGCTCTATTCTGGGAGCCCCTCTATAAATTCTTTTAGGCAGTTGGGAGAAGGTCAAAGGTTCTTCCTGAGTCTTTTGGGCCTTGACTGCTTTCAGCTTGAAATAATCGGCATGCCAAAGACGCACGTTTTGGGGTGGCAAATTTTGCTCCCCTATGAGACATGTTGAGGATTGAAGTGACAGGTCTTAAGGAATGGAGTGTAAAGACAGAAGATAAAAGGTCTGAGGATGGCGCCTAGGGTGGCACTCCAGGGTGGCTTAAAACTTTGCACCTAAGGAAAAAGTCTGCAGAGGAGATCAGTAAGAAAGACAGTAAGGTAAGCAAAAGAGTAAGAGAGTGTGGTGTCCCAGAAGCCAGGTGAAGAAAGCATTTAAAGCAAAAGAGAGGGATCTGTCCTGTCAAAGGAGGCTGATACAACAAGGAAGACGAGCTTAGAGGTCATTGTTCACCTTCACAGGAGCCACTCTCTTATCAGGACAAAAGCCCTATTGGACAAGGTTTAGGAGAAAAGAGGAGGTGAAGATATGGCCTACTCTTTCAAGGAGTCTTCCTGTGAAAGGGAATAAAAATTAAGTAGTAGCTGACAGTGCACATAGGTTCAAGGGTGTCTATTTTTAACTGATATTAAGATGTATGCATGCCTGCGGGGTTTCTGATAAGAAGCTGTACTGTAATGGGTTTGACTCTACTACAAATGTTGGTAACGTTTTAGATAACACTTTTCTTCAAAGTCTATTATTATAGTAGGCAGCACACATTGTAATTAAAATGCTGAGCCTAAATAGGAATTATGACCCTGCTATTGGTAAACGTATGAACTTAGACTAGCTAGTGAAGGTCTCTGAGGCATTATTTTCTCATCCACATCATAAGGATGATAATAATTTATTTGAGGAGGAGAAAATATAATTATATATATATGGCATCTATCACAGTTCCTGAGACACAGTAAGCACTCAGTAATTGAGAAGAGTTGTCATTATTTCTACTTCGTGCTTGACCATTAATCCCTTCTACAATCAGTAATAGGGCCTATTAGGATTTCAGTGGCCCGAAAAGAAACACTTTCTGTCTTGACTTCCTTCCCCATTATGCATATCTTGTTGCAAGGCAGACCCTAATGCCTCTTCCCATTTCAAAGCACCACAGGGGTTATATAGCCAAAGGGATAGAACAACTGTGTGCCAAGCTCCACACAGAAACCAAGTGAGTTAATGTCATTTTAAACATGGTTTTCTTATGTGTAAATTAGCTTGCAAATCTGTAAGCTCCCTACCACTAATTACTAGATCAGCTAGAGTTAACCTGCAGGGGAACAGCAGTAAGGAAGACAAACATGCACTCTTATGTGAATGTGCATCTGCATAGTTCATGCCACTCTAGGCTTGCAGAAGACAGCCCCCTGCTTCTCCTAGTTAAATCTAGTATGACATCTACAATTTTGCACAAGAATATTAAACAAATTAGCCCAAAGCTGCACTTAATCACAATCTAGAGTCAACCCAAGGGAACAGAGAATTAAACAAATAAATCTCTTAATATTTACCTCTCCTCTTAACCCAGGCAAGTTGGGCAAGATAATCTCCTAACTCAAGAAATGCTTGTTGAAATTGCAGCAAAGCAGCTTCAGTAAGAAAGTTGGGACATTCACGGTTTCAAATATATAGTCATCTGAAATAGATATCTGACTTCAAATCTCAATTCTCACTAACTTCTTGCACTGGATAAATTTAGCCATAACAATCTTGTATGCAAGGAAAGGAGAGACACCTGATCCAAACAGGTTAAGCAAATATATTGGCACACTTAAAGAAAAAGTTGAGGAAGAGATATGGGAACATATGTATATGTATAACCGGTTCATTTTGTTATAAAGCAGAAACTAACACACCATTGTAAAGCAATTATACTCCAATAAAGATGTAAAACAAAAAAAGAAAAAGAAAAAGTTGAGGGATCATAGGACTGCAGGCCTGACTGGGATCCAAGAGCCCAAAGCATGTAATCAGCAACTGGTCTCTCTCTCTCAGTTCTGCTTTCCTTTCTGTACATCATCTTTAGTGCTAGCAGTCCCAGAAGAAAAAGAGATTCTTTCTTTCTTAACAGCTTGAAAGCATCCTTAGAATTGAATCACATGCCCAATATGAACCAATCACAGTGGGCCATGTTGTTACAAAGCTGATTGGCCAGGCCTGGGTCACGTGTGCAACACTGAGGACAGGATGGAGTCATCTTCACCTAAATTACACCAACAGAGAATGCTGGTGATTTCATTCCCCCAGGGAAAATCAGCATGTTGTTATTACCCTAAGGAAATAAGAATGAGTTGAAGCTAGAAAGGAAAATATAACAGATGCTCACTATTGCAAATGCTTCAACTCATAAATGGTTCAGTTTTTATTTTGTAAAAATATAAGTAACTATTATTAAAATGGTATCTACCTAATGGGATTACGAACATATGCATAAAGGATAAAGAACTGTGTTTTATTATCAAAGCTTTCTCAAAGTTATTATTCATATGTGCTGGTATTGGCCCTAACAACTGATTTACCATTCCATTACTATAATTACAAATACATTATGTGTTATAAATTAATTATGCTTTCCTGTTTAGCAAGAAGTTCTTCAGTCATAGGAAGAGAAGTCATTTCCAAAGCCACACATTATATTACAAACATCGTTAGAGTTAGCTTTCCAGTCACCCAAGCTCAGACATGCTCATCTCTACTTAGATGAGCAAAGAGAATTCTGTTGAATTTAAGGAGGTCAAACACCAGGACCCATCACCTATAAAACCTCTGATGATATACCCCACATAAGGGTCAAGTACAGATACAGTTTATTTGTGAGGTATTATTTGCAATCTGTGCCCAGATCATCACTTGAGAAAAGTTTCCTAATTCCTTGCTGTTCCACCATTTATAATATCCCACAGAGGGAAAGAGTAATATTTCCACAAACCTTTCCTTGAAAATAATATACAAATTTCAATTACAGTTAGATAGTTTAAAAATCACAAGAGACTTTCATCCTCACTCTAACAATCCAAACAAACCCAATAATTTATAAAATCACAGTTAGCAAACAACAAAAAAATCCATCAGAGAGTTCAGGATGCAAAGAACTCTAAAAAAAACTAATTGCAGAATGTAACAATTCCTTCATAGAGAAAAGATGGATAGAAACTATTAAAAATATGAAAAAATAAACACTAGAACTGAAAAATTTGATATTAGAAATGGATAATTCATTCGGTAGTGCTAAGAACAAGCTGAACACAGCAGAAAAAAAGGCAGAACTTGAAGATTGGTCAACAGAAATATCCAAATGGAAATACCAAAAACTGGGGAAGAGGGGATTAAAAATCAGATGTTTATGGGACAATATCAGTTGGTCTAACACTTATATATTTAGACAATATATATATATATATATTTGGTACATATAGACATATATATATATATATATATATATATATTATATATTTAGAGCTCCAGAAGAAGAGAGAGAAAGGGGTAAACTGTTTGTACAGATAATGGCCAAGGACTTTCTAAAATGGACAACAGACATCAACTTACAGACACAAGAAGCTCAGTGAGAATGAAGCGGAATAAATGCAAAGAATCTCACATCTCAAATTACCAAGGCCAACTGACAGAAACCAAAGACAATGGGCAAGTCATAAAGGCAGAAAGAGGAAAAAAAAGATTAAAACAATTTTAAAGGTCAGCAAATTAAATCCAAAATAATTAAATGATGTTTATCCCATGAATGCAAGTTTGAAAATCACTCAATGTATTTTAATACAGTAAAGAATAAAGGATACAAATCATGCAAAACATTTTTGATAAAATTCAGCAGACACATAAAAATTCTCAGTAAGTTAGAAGTCAAAGGAAAAAGTAAGTTAAAAGTCAAAGGAAACTTGCTCACCTGAAAGAGGGCATCTAAAAAAATCCTGAAACTTAACATCATATATAACAGTAAAATACTGAACACTTTTCTTCTAAAATAGGAACAAGGCTAGAATGACTGTTCTAATGATTTCTAGGGATATTTTACAGGTGGTCTTGCCCAGTGCAATAAGTCTAATAAGGTTAGAAAGAAACAAATCTTTGTTTGTAGATAACATGATTGAATATGTAGAAAGACTGAATGGAATTTCTAAGAAAAAATAAAATAAATGAGTTTAGCAAAAATAGAATATACATAGTCAACATACAAAAATCACATGTATTTCTATGTATTAGCAAAAAATAATTATAAATTTTTAAAAAGTACCACTTACCATAGCACATAAAACATAAAATACCGAGGAACAAACATAACAACAAATGTATAAGACTGGTAAAAATTATTCAAAATTCCTGCAAAAGATTAAATAAGACCTAAATAAATGATGACAAATAGAATATTCCTGAATCGGAAGACTCAGTATTATTAAGATACCTATTCTTTCTAAATTGATCTACATACAATGAGTATCTAAATTCCAACAGCCCTTTGAAGAAGAAATTGACAGGTTGATTCTAAAATGTATACGGAAATGCAAAGGATCTAGATGAGCTAAAACACTAAAAAAAAAAAAACCACACACACAAAAAAAACAAGAGAGAGACAGATGGAGAACTTAACATTATTTTATTTAATGACTTACTACAAAGCTTTAGCAATAAACAGTGTTGACTGGCCTAAAGACAGACAAATCCATGAATTGAATATTTTATAAGTAGAGAGACATTGTATGGTCAAAATATTCTCTAACAAGGTGCCAAGTCAAAATTTTTTTGCTTTTGCTCTGAATAATTTTAAATTTACAAAAAAGTTACAAAGACAGTGCGAAAAATTCATATATATTCCTTACGTGGCTGCCCCTATTGTTAACATCTTATATAACCATGGCACATCTGTCAAAACTTAAAAATAAAGGTTAAAAAAAAAAAAACCCAACGTTTGCAATTATTATTAACTAAACTCAAATCTTTCTTCAGATTTCATTTGTTTTTACACTACTGTCCTTTATTTTGTAGTTTCAGGATCCAGGTCAGGAAGCCACATTGTGTTTAGTAATCATGTCTCCTTAGATTCCTCCGGTTTGTGACAGTTTCTCCATTTTGTTATTGATGACCTTGATATTTTAGAAGAGTACTGGTCAAATATGCTGTACAATGTCCCTCAATGTGCTTTGAAGGTATATCATATGTACTTTTCTCATCTCATCATATCTGGGGTACATGCTATCAACATAACTTATCGCCTATATTATTAACTTTGATCACCTGGCCGAGGCAGTACTGCCAGGCTTTTCCAGTGTTGTTTCTCCATTCCACACTATTCATTGGAAGTAAATCACCAAGTCCAGCCCATTGTTCAAGGGCAGGGAGGAGATTAAGCTCTACCAACTGGAGGGGAAAGTGTCTATATAAATTATTTGGAATTCTTCTGTATCAAAAATTTATTTATTTTTTTTAATTTTGTTACTGGTTTTGTTACTAAATTGTTCCAGCTTTGGCCATTAGGATCTTTTTCAGATTTGCTCTTGTGTATCTTCAACAAGCTCCCATCCTTTTGACTTCTGAGCACATTCTTACATTGAAGCACTACGAGAAGCACCAGGTTCCTCATGTATTTTCTTTTCTTCAGCCCTAGAATCAACAATTTCTCCAAGAGACCTAGGTACCTATTATTGGAGAATGGTGTCTAGAATCAAAGATCTGGGCACTGAATATCTTCATTGCTACTTGCCATGTCACTACTTTTAGGCTTTATTGGTCCACAGGACTAAAAGACATTTGTGCATGTATACTAACGCATGTATATATACGTATCTATAATTGTTTCTGTTTCCCCCCCTCTGTATTAAGATAAATTAACTATATGTTAACACTAATATCTCCTACTCTAAATCCAGTACCATATAATTCATTCTCACCTCCCCTCTTGCTCATCTGTAACTTTGCTCTCCAACAATAAGAAGTCTATCTTTCACCACCGTCCATATCCATTTAATTATTTTTTGACCTCAGTATACAAATAAGGCATTTTCAGAATTGTTTAACCTGTATTCCCTGTATGATAAACAACTTTACTGACTAGAGTACAGTGTTCATGTTCAGTACATTTATTCTTTAGCCTTACGGTTTCTAGTTAAAAATCTATTTTCCAAAGTTACCTAAGTCAACCCCTATTTCCTCATCCCTTTCCATGAAGTCATGTCATACATATGCAATACAGACTATTCTTTTGTCACAGTCAACATTTCATCCTGGGATTTTCTCTAACCTCCTGGTTGATTTTTAACTTAATTTGCATCCATTAAAGTCTACCCTCTGGAATATAAATTTCAGTGGGTTTTGATGAATTCATAGTCATGTATTCACCTTACCATACAGAATAGATCCATCACCCTAAAAATTCTTCTTTGTTTTCCTTTTGTCATCAACCACTTTCCCCTCCACCAACTCTTGGCAACCAGAGATTTATTTTCTGTTCTCGTAGTTTTCCTTTTCTAGAATCTTACAGAGGCACTCATTTGATATGTAGCCTTTGGTTCCTTCACTTCGCAAAATGTACTTAAGATTCATCTATGTTTGCGTATGAATCGGTAGTTCATTCCTTTTTAATGCTAAATAGAATTCCATTGTATGATACGTATCCATTCACCTATTGAAGGACATTTTGGTTGCCTCCAGTTTGGAGCAATTATGAATAAATCTCCTATAAACATATACACCTGGTATCTGCATGAACAAAATTTACAGTTCAAATGGGTAAATATCTAGGCATGTGGTTTCTGAGTCATCTAGTAAGAACATTTTCTTTTTAAGAAAATTGCAAAATATCTTTCAAAGTGACTGTACCATTTTGCATTCCAACCAGTAATATATTAGAATTCCTATATTTTCACCAGTGTTTGGTGTTGTCTGTTTCTTTTTTTTTTTTTTTTTTTTTTTTTTTGGGCGGTCCGCGGGCCTCTCCCTGTTGTGGCCTCTCCCGTTGTGGAGCACAGGCTCCGGACGCACAGGCTCAGCGGCCATGGCTCATGGGCCTAGCCGCTCCGTGGCATGTGGGATCTTCCCAGACCCCTGCAACGGCAGGCGGACTCTCAACCACTGCGCCACCAGGGAAGCCCGGTATTATCTGTTTTTTAATCTTTGTTATCCAATATAGGGATCTGCATACAGCAAACATGAACAAATATAATTCCGTGACTCTGATTTAAGTAAGCTGTATTGACTAGGATAAGTTAGGAAAATGCCAGTCTAAATTAGTGTCAGGAAACGTGCCTTACAAATGTTTTTAAGAAATTAGATCTCATTAAGAGGAAGTAAAACGATTTAGGATAGAAATGACAAAATGGTTCACCTCATGTGATAACTTTGATCAATTGCTAGAGGAATGCTTGGAGCTTCCCATTAAGAAGGATTCTGAGACTATATTGGGTCTCAGTGAAAAAGAACACGGTGAGCAATTAGCAATGCCTATGTTATAAGCAGACAACAAGGCACTGGAGTACAAAAAAAACATTTTGATTCTAAGGTGTGGACTAACTCTCTGCTATCTAATGAAGGTCCTCCAGAACAACCTACTGTGGTAGGTAGAATAATAGCCTCTAAAGATGTCCATATCTTTTCCCCAGGGTCTGTGAACATGTTATGTTATATGGCAAGGGGGAATAAAAATTGAGGACGGAATTAAGATTGCTAAACTAACTTGAAATAGGGGGATTATTCTGGATTACTGATATGGCCCACCAGGGTCCTTAAATGTGGAAGAGGAAAGCAAAAGGGTCAGTGTCAGTTTGGTGGCATGTGGGGAAAACTTGACTGGACATTGCTGACTTTGAAGATGTAAGAGATCATGGGCTAAGGAATGTGGCAGCCTCTAGGAGCTGGAAAAGGCTAGAAAATGGGTTCCCTAGAGCCTCCAGAAAGGAATTCATCCCCCATAAATACCTTGTTTTCATCCCATTGTGATGCACATCAGAACTCTGACTTACAGAACTGTAAGATTATAGATTCCTGCTTTTTTAATCCACTAAGTTTGTAGCAACTTGTTACAGTGGCCATAAAACACAGATTCATCCACTTTAATCATTAGAAAGCAGAGGTTGAACATTACAGTGTTAACTTTTTATCATAAAAACAAAAAAATTAAAGAGTTTAAAGTCTTTCAAATTCTTAGGCAGATGAGATAGTTTCTCAGCAATCAATTCATTTCTTAGACAATTGTGGAAAAGTAGATTTAAGACTTATTCCTATTCTTTTAACACTATTTCAGAACTGGTGTGGTAGAAAATAATGAGATTTTCTTATACTACCGAATCAAGTCATCTACAGCAACTGAAAACTTCTAGAGACATTCTGTCAGAGTGGCCTGCAAGAACAAGGACCAAACATCATTTGAGGGACACTGGGAGGATGAAAACATCATCATCTTTATCATGTCATAACTGCTCCTCTGTTGATGGAAGAAATCCATGTTTGGGGACTCAGTCTCTGCTTCTGTATCCAGCTTTCAGAATGAGAATGGCATGCGGTTACGATTCAGCCAGCCCTGCCATTCTTTTGATAACCTCTGCATTTTATTTACAACTCTGGACTGTGCCAACACATTATGAATGCTGCTATTATTTTCTGGTGGGCTCTGTGTGTTCATGGGTTCTACTGGCCTCATATTAGTGATAAATTCTCCCTCCCTCACCTCTCAATCCACACCTCCTCATGTTTCCTCTCCGGATGGCATTGGAGGTGAGGGTAGAAGGAGGATCATGCTGTGAACACATCTTTCTTTTCTCATAGCTATGAGCTGTATCTTTTTTATTAAATTCAAAATTGTACCTAGGGGAACAAAGGCAGCATCATGGATGGATGAAGGAGGTGCTGCTTTCTTCACATGTAATAGAAAATAAAGTCCACGAAGCATGCACACTGGCAAAATGGCATCTTTACAGAAACATTTAAAAAAAAAAACCCAGAATAGCCTCAAAATCATAACTGGAGTCTATGTCCAAAAAAAAAGTTATTAAATAGATTCCTAAAAGTTAAAATAAAAGAAATGGGTAGAAAAAGGATGAGATTATTTTTTCCTCCATCATGGCTAAAAGAGTCCTTTTAACCACCAACAGAGCCAATCAAGAATAACAGAAACATTAATGTAGCCCCAAACCAGAACTCAGGGCAGCACAGGGAAAAGCGACAGGAAAGCTTCATTCCCTATTGGGAGGCGGGAAGGAAAAAGAGGGCCTGAGGGCCAGAGGAGCATCCCACAGAGCTGTTAAACGATACTTTCGGAAGAAAAATCATCCTCTTTTGCTCTTACAGTTCACATCCAAAGAGATACACTTGCAGCTATTGAAACTTTTTGATGTTTTGTTTGTTTCTTTGATTTTGCCAAAAGTATTCAAGGAAAATCTTTTTTTGTAACGCCTTTATTGGAGTATATGCTTTACAATGCTGTGTTAGTTATTTAGTTAGTTAGTTAGTTATAACAAAGTGAATCAGTTATACATACACATATATCCCCATATCCCCTCCCTCTTGCGTCTCCCTCCCACCCTCCCTATCCCATCTCTCTTAAGTGGTCACAAAGCACCGAGCTGATCTCCCTGTGCTATGCGGCTGCTTCCCACTAGCTATCTATTTTACATTTGGTAGTGTATATATGTCGATGCTACTCTCACTTTGTCCCAGCTTACCCTTCCCCCTCCCCGTGTCCTCAAGTCCATTCTCTACATCAGCGTCTTTACTCCTGTCCTGCCCCTAGGTTCTTCAGAACCAGTTTTTTTTGTTTTATTTTTTAGATTCCATATATATGTGTTAGCATATGGTATTTGTTTTTCTCTTTCTGACTTACTTCACTCTGTATGACAGTCTCTAGGTCCATCCACCTCACTACAAATAGCTCAATTTCGTTTCTTTTTATGGCTGAGTAATATTCCATTGTATATATGTGCCACATCTTCTTTATCCATTCATCTGTCAATGGACACTTAGGTTACTTCCATGTCCTGGCTGTTGTAAATAGAGCTGCAATGAACCTTGATTCACGGAAAATCTTTACCCTAATTATATACGTGGCTTTCTTACTGCTGTTTTACATCCCTGATAAAGAAATGACAGGCGTTATAAGGATGTCATGAAATTTACATTATTGCCAAAATATCTAGATATAGCACTTGTTACACAGTAAGTGCTCAACATTCAGAAGCTTCGACTATATCTTTGTTACATCTTCCAAAAAGCAGAACACCTAGTCATTTTTGCTTGAAGTTATGAATGGGATATTATAAAGACTTTAAAATGTAATGGGAAGGGGGAGACTTCCTTGTGTCTCATCACAGAAAGATAAAATAGGACATATCAGACAAGAAATGTTTTGCCTGCAAAAAAGTATTATCTGATATTTAACAACATATAAGTCAAACCGTATCAATATCATCTTTCTCTGGTTTTGTCAGTTTAGTCAAGTCACATGGGATAGGCTTGCAAGAGAAAATCACAAAGACTCCGACTGGACTTACTGATTACTGGCAGAAAGAACTTTGGCCAATGGCTTAAACTGTCTGAGCCTATGTTTCCTCATCTGTAATACTTCTTCTGAAAATTAGTAAGAGGCACTTAATAGTTATTGAATGACTGAATGAAAAATGAATGAATAAATAAAAGAATGCATTTAGATATCAAGGTCTTCCTCCCAAAATTACTCCACCCATAACCTTCCCCATCTCAGTTGATAACCGCTCTGTACATCACACTTCACAACAGATCTGTCAGTGAACATGAGGATCTACCAGAACTTGACCTCTTTCATCATCTTCATTGCTGTCACCTAGTCTGAGCCATCCCTTGGATTTCGGTAATAATCTAGTAATAGATTTTCCTGTTAACACCTTCGTAATCCTATAGTCTAATCTCAGAGTGATTTGTTTAAAATAAAAGATAAACTAAGTCCCTCCTCTGTTTAAAACCCTATTTCAATCAAAATAAAAGAACTAAATTCTTAAAAACCCTACATACGCTCCCTGTTACATCTTTTATCTCCTCCTGATCTGACCCCCTCCTCACTTGGCTTCTGGAACAGAGGCCTCTTTGCTGATGCAAGAACTTGCTGGGCATGCTTCTGCCTCAGGGTCTTGGCACTGGCTTTCCCTCTGCATGGAATGTTCTGCCCTATCTTTATGCTTATAGCTCCCTCATCACCACTCTTTCAAGTCTTTGTTAATATCTCACCTTTTCAGTGACGCTTGCACTGACCATACTGCCAATATTGCAGCCATCTTCTACCCCTTACTTTCCTGTTTAACTTGTTTTTATCCTTTTTAATAGCCTTATCACTAAGCAATATACTATTTTGCTTATTTATATTATGTTTATTGTTTGTTGTCCACTTCCCCCTGCTAGAATGCAAGCTCTCTGAGGGTTTATTTGATGCATTCCAAGAGCCTAGAATATAAGGAGTGCTCAATAAATAATTGTTGAATGAATACTAATTATTATTATCATTAATACTATCACATAGTACTCATACACAATGGTCTCCTGCTCTCTATCTTGCTAAAGGCCAACAATGACAGAAAGAAAGTGCTTAGGGTACGGGAAAATTTTTGGCACCCGTAGGGAATGGAGATTGATTTTCTCCTTCCGGGCATGTGAGAATAAAGCAGTTGTCCTCTGACGCATATCTGTGGGGATTTAAAAACACAGCACGAAACAATAAGCCAGGAAGAATCCAGCTAAGGGAATCAAATCACATATCAGTATCAAAATCATCTCCAGGAAAAGAAAAAACAAGGAGGAAAACATCAAACTTTTGGCATCAGGGGAGAAATCTAATAAAGAAAAACCAGTGAAAACTTCAGGGCAAAATAAGAACCAGAACAACTCTAATTTTTTTTTCTCCAAGTTAAAAAATATTTTATAGTATTTCTTTCTATAGACCCTGATATCTGATAACATGCATGTTTGATGGAGAAAGACCATTGTACAAAGATCTTGGGGACAAAAATAAATTCGGACCCTGAAATTTCACTGAGATGAGAATTATCCAAAAGTTTTGTTTCTAATGATCTTGTGATCAAAAGAGTGATGACCAGCATAGTTCTTGGATCAGATTCCCTGGATTCCCTGTATGACTTTAGGAAATCACACTTTTCAGTTTCCTTATTGGTCGTATGGGGATAGAGTTCTTGCAAAGATAAAATTAGGTAATGTTCACGAAGCTCTTAACACAGTGCTTACTCAGCAAACAGTTCTAGCATGTGCAATACTCTCTCACGTTTTGTAAAGGTAAGGCTCAGAGTCTTAAGCAACATGCTGTCAGAACAGTGCATTCTTTGGTCTCAAGGAGCCATTCTGCAAAGCAAGTGGCAAGGGGAATGCGCTTAGTAATCAGACACTGTGGCAGGGGGCAAGCTGTATAAAAATAATCAGACTGGGGGCCTCCCTGGTGGCGCAGTGGTTGAGAGTCCGCCTGCCGATGCAGGGGATACGGGTTCGTGCCCCAGTCCGGGAGGATCCCACATGCCGCGGAGCGGCTGGGTCCGTGAGCCATGGCCGCTGAGCTTGCGCGTCCGGCAACGGGAAAGGCCACGACAGTGAGAGGCCCACATATCGCAAAAAAAAAAAAAAAAAAAAAAATAATCAGACTGATCTCTTCCAAATTAAATGGGGATAATAACATCCACCTCACAGGAGTTTATAGTGCAGATAATACACACAGAGGTAGTGCTTAGTATACAAGAGGTGCTTAATAAATGGTGTTTATTTTTATTATTATAATTATGTCCACTGAAGGACTATATCCTGTGACTCCCTTCCCACCTGTTTCTATATATAGATCTCCCGTCTTCATTGCTTTCACTTTTCTGAGTTGTTGCTGAGCCTCTACTGGTTCTGATTTGCTGTCAGCACTTCTCTCTTTGCTGGTCAAGAGTTTTAGCCAACACTCTGCCTTTCTTCTTGCTTCTTTCACCAATGCCAACACTGCTGGCAGATCCCGCAGCTTTTGCCCTAACTCCAGTTTTCACTTCATGGTCCACTCAGAGGGCATTTCTGCTCCTACTTGCAAGTATTCCTAATCAGAGAAATCCTAAATATCAGGAAGCATAGGTAGAACTGGATCTACTATACTTTTATGCCCATATGAAGATTCCTCATTAGTATTCCCAGCTAACATTTGCTATGTTTACCCTCCCAGCATCCATTTCCTTTTATTTTGGTAATGAGATGCTAGCATACCAGTTTTCTTTCAAGGATCCACATTTCTTCCACTCTTACACTTGTGATGTGGGTGGCCATTTCCACACCACCTGTGTCAAGAGAGAATATGTGACTGCTTGAATATCCGCATGAAAAAGCTTGAGAAGAGTGCAAAGCAGATGGAGACAGAGCTGAGAGATTGTGTCCAAGACATTGTTTGAGTCCCTAGATGAAGCCATACCTGAAGCTGAACCAGCCCTGTTTCTTAATTATATCCACCAATATGTTCCTTGATAAATTAATCCATGATTTCTGTCATTTTCAAGTGTACCTTAATTCTCCAACTCTGTATAATTCCTCTTTCTCTGTTTGCTATGATATTTACACTTTTATGAGGTCCTAATAGGCCTCTTTGAGAATCTGATGGAAGCTATGAATCCCTCCTTCACTCAAAAGGTATATAATACAGAAACACAAATGTTGCAAATATTTTCATGTTGCTCAGGACTGCCTGGAAACCCAGATGCAGAACCTTACTGCCATTAAGTATGAGGAGAAAAGAAAATAGCATAATATAGCTTTTGAGAGTGAGATAATTATTCCTTAATTATTTGGTGTTAGATGGGTTAAGATGAGATGAATTGTTTGGAGGGTGGGTGTGGTTAATGCCTTTTACAAAATCTATCAGAGCTGTATACTTGAGTCAAAGATAGAAAAACAGAGGGAAAGCTCTGAGATTGTAATCTGTTCTTCAATGGGCCGATTAAAATATGTAAAACCTATATCAGGTGCAGTATTAATTTCTGTTATTCTTGCTTTCATTTAATTTTTATGGAAAACAACTAACACATACAAAATAGACAATAGTATATGAACCCTCATATACCTAGTATTTAAATCATGGCCAATATTTTTTCCCCTATATCACCACCCACTTCCTTCCTCCTGTTTTTTATTCTTTATTTCCTAATTGAGGTGAAATTCACATAGCACAAAATTGACCATTTGAAAGTGAACAATTCAGTGGCATTTAGTACATTCACCACATTGTTCAACCACCACCTCTATGTAGTTCTGAAACATTTTCATCACCCCAAAAGGAATTATGTGCCCAATGAGCAGTTGATTCTGTTTCCCACTCCTCCCAACCACTGGCAACCACCAATTTGTGTTCTCTTTGGATTTACCTATTCTAGATACTTCATTAAAATGGAATCACACAATACGTATTCCTTTATGTCTGACTTTTTTCACTTAGCATAATGTTTTTAAAGTTCACCATATTGTACCATGTATCAGTACTTCACTCATTTTTATGCCTGAATAATATTCTGTTCTGTGGATTTATCACAATTTGTCTATTCATTCATCATTTATGGATATTTGAACTGTTTCCACCTTTTGACTATTGTGAATATTGCTACTGTGAACATGTGCGTACATGCACTTCTTTGAACACCTGTTTTTAATTCTTTGGAGTATAAAGCCAGGAGTGGGATCCCTGAATGTATGGTAATTCTATGTTTAACTTTTTGAAGAACTACCAAACTGTTTTCCATAGTGGATGAACCATTTTATAATTCCAACAGCAATGTATTAAGGATCCAATTTCTTTACATCCTCAACCAACACTTGTTATTTTCTCTCTCTCTCTCTCTCTCTCTCTCTCTCTCTCTCTCTCTCTCTCTCTGTGTGTGTGTGTGTGTGTGTGTGTGTGTGTTTATTATAGCTGTCCTAGTGGGTGAAAAGTGGTACCTCATTGTGATTTTGATTTGTACTTTCCTAATGATTAATGATGTTGAACATCTTTTCGTGTGTTAGTTTGCCATTTTTACATCTTATTTGAAGAAATATCTGTTCAAGTTCTTTGTCTATTTTTAATTGGATTGTTTGTCTTTTTGTTATTGAAGTTTAAGTGTTCTTTACATAGTCTGGATCCTAAAAACTAATCAGATAGATGATTTGCAAATACTTTCTCCCATTCTCTAGGTTGTCTTTTCACTTTCTTGATAATGTCCTTTACTGCAAATGTTTTTAAATTTTGATAAAGCCCAATATCACTATTGGGTTATTATATTTTATACAATATTTTATGCAATATTCTCACATTTATGATGGTATGATCCAAGTACCCCAAAATTCTTTGTTCCTCATGCTTTTCATGACATATATAAGAATCTGTTGCCAAGTCCAAGTTCACGACAATTTATCCCTACGTTTTCTTCTTCTAATTGTCTTATGGTTTTAGCTCTTACGTTTAGGTCATTGATGCATTTTGCATTTACCATTTTGAGCACTTAGGTAGCAGGAACTTCACATGAATTATCTCATTTAATCCTCACAAGAATCCTCAAAGTACCTTTAAGTTCTTTTATTATCTCTATTTCATAGACAAAGCAACTATGGCTTAGAGAGTTTAAGAATTGTAGCACTATCTACAATAACCAAGACATGGAAGTAACCTAAATGTCCATCGACAGAGGAATGGATAAAGAAGATGTGTGACATATACACAATGGAATATTACTTAGCCAAAAAAACAAACAAACAACGACATAATGCCATTTGCAGCAACATGGACAGACCTAGACATTATCATATCAAGTGAAGTAAGTCAGACAAAGAAAGACAAATACCATACGATATCACTTATATGTGGAATCTAACAAAAAAATGATACAAATGAACTTATTTACAAAACAGAAAGACTCACAGATCTCAAAATCTAACTTATGGTTACCAAAGGGAAATCATGAGGGGAAGTGATAAATTAGGAGATTAGAATTAACACATACACACTATACATAAAATAGATAACTAGTACCTACTGTATAGCACAGGGAACTCTGCTAAATATTCTGTAATAAGCTGTATGGGAAAAGAATCTGAAAAAGAATGAATACATGTATATGTATAACTGAATCACTTTGCTGTACACCTGAAACTAACACAACATTGTAAGTCAACTATACTCCAATAAAATTTTTTTTAAAAAAACAAAAGAAAGAAAGAAATGTGCCCAAGCTCACAGAGCTAGTAAGTAGGAGCCAGTAGTTGAACGTAAAGCTGTTTAACTCCACAGCCTTTCCAAAACAATTGCAAAGGGGAAACACTGGAGAGGAAAATCGATTTTTCGTCAGTTCCTGCTCACTCTTCGATGAGTTCTGGGCTCCCTTCATGTTTTGAATACTGAACTAAGCAATAAGGATACACAGATGGCCTGGAGAACTTCCTAGTCTAGAAGTAAAGGTCAGGGAAAGAAGAAGAAATGCAAGATATATTCTAGCATTCATAATGATACACATCCTGGTACTCTGAAATTCTCACCCTGGACCTGTTCCCTGCAGTCTCTAATTGTATGGGAATTCTCTGTTTGTACCCTTTAATCATTATCCATCCTTCTTTCTCTTCCTTATGACCTGAGAGATGACCTTTATGAACCAAATCACCTGGAATCTTTTGCCCTTTCGATTCCACTTGCGTTTGACAGCATATCAGAGGTAGGGACTGGGATATTTCTTCCCCTGTGTTCTTTTCTTGCTCCAGCACTATGTTAAGGCAGTGGCCACACCTCTTTATGACCTCAGCTCCTTTAGGTGGCCTGTGGTCCACACTCCAGCTCTCATAGGCACTGATAATGTTATTTCCTGCCCCTGCCTCTTCAGGTCTAGAGATGGGAACAGGAGAGGGTAATAAAGAGCACCGTGCGGTTTATCCTATGATGCAGGTAAAACGAAGTTGGTAAGATGTGAGAAAACCAAACCGTCGTTTCTGTCACTGTTTCTATGGGTACTGATGTTGTGGATCTCAAATAACGAACACTGCAAGTGAGCTTCCGGAAATAAATCTGTTTGTTGGATCAAGGTTCCTCTATTATCTGCCTCTCTGCATTTCCTTCTGTCTGCAACCTGCATAAAAGTGTACACTGCACCTTCTCTAACAAGAAGTAGCCTTCAGAGAATGAGCTTAAAGTATGTCACTATTTTATGGAGTTAGAAAGAATTCAAGCACAGCTGTTAACTTTGGGACATTATCTGGTTCTAAAATTAACAGACCTAGAAGGAAACATGATAAACACCACTAAAATATGGGAATAGAGAAAACCTTTATAACTATGAATCAAAAATCCAGAAGACATAAAGGAAAAAATGATAAGCCATATAAATATAGCACAGAAAATAAAATATCACAAATAAAGGAGAAAAATATATGACAAACCAGGGAGGGGAAAACTGAAATTTATATAATTTATATAAATATATATAAATTTATATTTATAAAACTGAAATCTCTAAAATATTAAAAATTCTAGCTGAAAATCAAGAAAGATTAACAACCTGATTAAAAAACAATAGCAAGAGTCATGTAAAGACTGTTCGTAGAAAAAGATGTTCCACCTATTTATAACAACAGAAATGCGACTTAAAATCCACTAAAATGGAGAAGTAGTGAAGATGGCGGAAGAGTGAGACATGGAGATCAACTTCCTCCCTACAAATACATCAGAAATACATCTACACGTGGAACAACTCCTCCAGAACACCTGCTGAACGCTGGCAGAAGACCTCAGCCCTCCCACAAGGCAAGAAACTCCCCACGTACCAAGAAACGCCCCCACGTACCTGGGTAGGGCGAAAGAAAAACGAAAAAAACAGACACAAAAGAATAGAGACGGGACCTGCACCAGTGGGAGGGAGCTGTGAAGGAGGAAAGGTTTCCACACACTAGGAAGCCCCTGTGCGGGTGGAGACAGCAGGTGGCGGAGGCAGGGAGCTGCGGAGCCACGAAGGAGAGCGCAGCAACAGGGGGGCGCAGGGCAAAGTGGAGAGATTCCCACACAGAGGATCAGTGCCGAACAGGACTCACCAGCCCGAGAGGCTTGTCTGCTCCCCCACTGGGACGGGTGGGGCCTGGGAGCTGAGGCTCGGGCTTCGGAGCTCGGATCCCAGGGAGAGGACTGGGGTTGGAGGCATAAACACAGCCTGAAGGGGGCTAGTGCGCCACAGCTAGCTGGGAGGGAGTCCGGGAGAAAGTCTGGGCCTGCCGAAGGCACAAGAGACTTTTTCTGCTTCTTTCATTCCTGGTGCGCGAGGAGAGGGGATTAAGAGCGCTGCTTAAAGGAGCTCCAGAGACGGGCGCGAGCCACGGCTAACAGCGTAGACCCCAGAGACGGGCACAAGACGCTAAGGCTGCTGCTGCCAACACCAAGAAGCCTGTGTGCGAGCACAGGTCACTAGCCACACCTCCCCTCCCGGGAGCCTATGCAGCCCGCCACTGCCAGGGTCCCATGATACAGGGACAACTTCCCCAGGAGAACACACTGCACGCCTCAGGCTGGTGCAACGTCATGCTGGCCTCTGTCACCACAGGCCCGCCCCGCATCCGTACCGCTCTCTCTCCGCAGCCTGAGTGAGCCAGAGCCCCAGAAGGAGCTGCTCCTTTAACCCCGTCCTGACTGAGCAAAGAACAGACGCCGACCTACACGCACAGGCGGGGCCAAATACAAAGCTCAACCCCGGGAGCTGTGCCAACAAAGAAGAGAAAGGGAAATCCCTCCCAGCAGCCTCAGGAGCAGCGGAGTAAATCTCCACAATCATCTTGATGAACACTGCATCTGTGGAATACCTGAATAGCCAATGAATCATCCCAAATTGAGGAGGTGGACTTTGGGAGCAACAATATATTTAGTTTTTTCCCTTTTTCTCTTTTTGTGAATGTGTATGTGTATGCTTTTAATATTAAAAATATTAAAAGTGATTTTGTCTGTGTAGCTTTGCTTTTACCATTTGTCCTAGGGTTGTCTCTCCTTATTTTTTTTTTTAAGTATAGTTTTTAGCACTTCTTATCATTGGTGGATTTGTTTTTTGATTTGGTTGCTCTCTTCTTTCTTTCTTTAATTTTTTTTATTACTTTTTACAAATTGTTTTAACAATTTTTTATTTTTCAGTTTAATACTGTTATTCTACTTTTATTTTATCCTCTTCTTTCTTGCTTTTTGTTCTCTCTTTTATTCTGAGCCGTGTGGATGACAGGCTCTTGGTGCTCCAGCCAGCCATCAGGGCTGTGCCTCTGAGGTAGGAGAGCCCAGTTCAAGACACTGGTCCACAAGACACCACCGAGCTCCACGTAATATCAAACGGCAAAAATCTCCCAGAGATCTCCATCTCAATGCCAAGACACAGCTCCACTTAACAACCAGCAAGCTACAGTGCTGGACACCCTATGCCAAACAACTAGCAAGACAGGATCACAACACCATACATTAGCAGAGAGGCTGACTAAAATCATACTAAGGCCACAGACACCCCAAAACACACCACCAGACGTGGACCTGCCCACCAGAAAGACAAGATCAAGCCTCATCCACTAGAACACAGGCACTAGTCCCTTCCACCAGGAAGCCTACACAACGCACTGCACCAACCTTAGCCAATGGGGACAGAAACCAAAAACAACGGGAACTATGAACCTGCAGCCTGTGAAAAGGAGACTCCAAACACAGAAAGTTAAGCAAAATGAGAAGACAGAGAAACACACAGCAGATGAAGGAGCAAGGCAAAACCCCACCAGACCTAACAAATGAAGAGGAAATCGGCAGTCTACCTGAAAAAGAATTCAGAATAATGATAGTAAAGATGATCCAAAATCTTGGAAATAGAATGGAGAAAGTACAAAAAACGTTTAACAAGGAACTAGAAGAACTAAAGAGCAAACAAACAGTGATGAACAACACAATAAATGAAATTAAAAATTCTCTACAAGGGATCAATAGCAGAATAACTGAGGCAGAAGAACAGATATGTGACCTGGAAGATAAAATAGTGGACATAACTACTGCAGAGCAGGATAAAAAAAAAAAGGAATGAAAACAATTGAGGACAGTCTCAGAGACCTCTGCGACAACATTAAACGCACCAACATCTGACTAATACGGGACACAGAAGAAGAGAAAAAGAAAGGGACTGAGAAAATATTTGAAGAGATTATAGTAGAAAACTTCCATAATATGGGAAAGGAAATAGTTAATCAAGTCCAGGAAGCACAGACAGTCCCACACAGAATAAATCCAAGGAGAAACACACCAAGACACATATTAATCAAACTATCAAAAATTAAATTAAAAGAAAAAATATTAAAAGCAGCAAGGGAAATGCAACAAATAACACACAAGGGAATCCCCATAAGGTTAACAGCTGATCTTTCAGTAGAAACTCTGCAAGTCAGAAGGGAGTGGCAGGACATATTTAAAGTGATGAAAGAGAAAAACCTACAACCAAGATCACTCTACAGAGCAAGGATCTCATTCAGGTGTGACAGAGAAATTAAAACCTTTACAAACAAGCAAAATCTAAGAGAATTCAGCACCACCAAACCAGCTATAAAACAAATGCTAAAGGAACTACTCTAGGCAGGAAACACAGAGAAGGAAAAAACCTACAATAACAACCCAAAACAATTAAGAAAATGTTAATAGGAACATGCATATTGATAACAACTTAAATGTAAATGGATTAAATGCTCCGACGAAAAGACATAGACTGGCTGAATGTATACAAAAACAAGACCCATATGTATGCTGTCTACAGGAGACCGACCTCAGACCTAGGGACACATACACACTGAAAGTGAGGGGATGGAAAAAGATATTCCATGCAAATGGAAATCAAAAGAAAGATGGAGTAGCAATTCTCATAGCAAACAAAATAGACTTTAAAACAAAGACTATTACAAGAGACAAAGAAGGACACTACATAATGATCAAGGGATCAATCCAAGAAGAAGATATAAAAATTGTAAATATTTATGCACCCAACATAGGAGCACCTCAATACATAACGCAAATACTAACAGATATAAAATGGGAAATCGACAGTAACACAATCATACTAGGGGACTTTAACACCCCACTTTCACCAATGGACAGATCATCCAAAATGAAAATAAATAAGGAAACACAGCTCAAAATGAGACAATAAACAAGATGGACTTAACTGCTATTTATAGGACACTCCATCCAAAAACAACACAATACACATTCTTCTCAAGTACTCATGGAACATTCTCCAGGAAAGACCGTAACGTGGGTCACAAATCAAGCCTTGGTGAACTTAAGAAAACAGAAATTGTATCAAGTATCTTTTCCGACCACAACGTTATGAGACTAGATATCAATTACAGGGAAAAATCAGTAAAAACTACAAACTCATGGAGGCTAAACAATACACTACTTAATAACCAAGAGATCACTGAAGAAATCAAAGAGGAAATCAAAAAACACTTAGAAACAAAGGACAATGAAAACACGAAGGCCCCAAACCTATGGGATTCAGCAAAAGCAGTTCTAAGAGAAAAGTTTATACTAATACAATCCTACCTTAAGAAACAAACATCTCAAATAAACAACCTAACTTTACACCTAAAGCAATTAGGGAAAGACAAACAAAAAACCACCAAAATTAGCAGAAGGAAGGAAATCATAAAGATCAGAGCAGAAATAAATGAAAAAGGAGTGAAAGAAACAATAGCAAATATCAATAAAACTAAAAGCTGGTTCTTGGAGAAGATAAACAAAATTGGTAAAGCATTAGCCAGACACATCAAGAAAAAAAGGGAGAAGTCTTAAATCAATAGAATTAGAAATGAAAAAGAAATAAAAACTAACACTGCAGAAAGGATCAAGAGAGATTACTGCAAGCAACTCTATGCCAATAAAATGGACAACCTGGAAGAAATGGACAAATTCTTAGAAATGCACAACCTGCCGAGACTGAACCAGGAAGAAATAGAAAATATGAACAGACCAATCACAAGCACTGAAATTGAAACTGTGATTAAAAATCTTCCAACAAACAAAAGCCCAGGACCAGATGGCTTCACAGGCGAATTCTACCAAACATTTAGAGAAGAGCTAACACCTATTCTTCTTAAACTCTTCCAAATTATAGCAGAGGGTGGAACACTCCCAAACTCATTCTACAAGGCCACCATCACCCAGATACCAAAACCAGACAAATATGTCACAAAGAAAGAAAACTACAGGCCAATAACACTGATGAACATAGATGCAAAAACCCTCAACAAAATACTAGCAAACAGCATCCAACGGCACATTAAAAGGATCAAACACCATGATCAAGTAGGGTTTATCCAGGAATGCAAGGATTCTTCAATATACGCCAATCAATCAACACCATATTAACAAATTGAAGGAGAAAAATCGTATGATCATCTCAATAGATTCAGAGAAAGCTTTCAACAAAATTTAACACCCATTTATGATAAGAACCCTGCAGAGAGCAGGCATAGAGGGAACTGTCCTCAACGTAATAAGGGCAATATATGACAAACCCACAGCCAACATCATCCTCAATGGTGAAAAACTGAAAGCATTTCCACTAAGATCAGGAGCAAGACAAGGTTGCCCACTCTCACCACTCTTATTCAACATAGTTTTGGAAGTTTTAGCCACAGCAATCAGAGAAGAAAAAGAAATAAAAGGAATCCAAATCGGAAAAGAAGAAGTAAAGCTGTCGCTGTTTGCAGATGACATGATACTACCCATAGAGAATCCTAAAGACGCTACCAGAAAACTACTAGAGGTAATCAATGAATTTGGTAAAGTAGCAGGATACAAAATTAATGCACAGAAATCTGTGGCATTCCTATACACTAATGATGAGAAATCTGAAAAAGAAATTAAGGAAACACTCCCATTTTCCACTCCAACAAAAAGAATAAAATACCTAGGAATAAGGCTACCTAAGGACACAAAAGACCTGTAGGCAGAAAACCATAAGACACTGATGAAAAAAATTAAAGACAATACAAACGGATGGAGAGATATACCATGTTCTTGGATTGCAAGAATCAACATTGTGAAAATGACTCTACTACCCAAAGCAATCTACAGATTCAATGCAATCCCTATCAAACTACCACTGGCATTTTTCACAGAACTAGAACAAAAAGTTTCACAATTTGTATGGAATCACTAAAGACCCCAAATAGCGAAAGCAATCTTGAGAAAGAAAAATAGAGCTGTAGAAATCAGGCTCCCTGACGTCAGACTATACTCCAAAGCTGCAGTAATCAAGACAGTATAGTATTGGCACAAAAACAGAAATACAGATCAATGGAACAGGAGAGAAAGCCCAGAGATGAACCCATGCACCTATGGTCACCTTATCTTTGATAAAGTAGGCAATAATATACACTGGAGAAAAGACAGCCTCTTCAATAATTGGTGCTGGGAAAACTGGACAGCTACATGTAAAAGAATGAAATTAGAACACTCCGTAACACCATACACATAAATAAACTCAAAATGGTTTAAAGACCTAAATGTAAGGCCAGAGACTATCAAAGTCTTAGAGGAAAATATAGGCAGAACACTCTAGGACATAAATCACAACAAGATCCTTTTTGACCCACCTCCTAGAGAAATGGAAATAAAAACAAAAATAAACAAATGGGACGTAATGAAACTTCAAAGCTTTTGCACAGCAATGGAAACCTTAAACAAGACCAAAAGACAACCCTCAGAATGGGAGAAAATATTTGCAAATGAAGCAACTGACAAAGGATTAATCTCCAAAATTTATAAGCAGCTCATGCAGCTCAACAACAAAACAACAAACAACCCAATCCAAAAATGGGCAGATGACCTAAACAGACATTTCTCCAAAGAAGATACACAGATTGCCAACAAACACATGAAAGAATGCTCAACATCACTAATCATTAGAGAACTGCAAATCAAAACTACAATGAGATATTATCTCACACTGGTCAGAATGGCCATCATCAAAAAATCTACAAACAATAAATGCTGGAGAGGGTGTGAAGAAAAGGGAACCTTCTTGCACTGTTGGTGGGAATGTAAATTGATACAGCCCCTACAGAGAACAGTATGGAGGTTCCTTAAAAAACTAAAAATAGATCTACCATACAACCCAGCAATCCCACTACTGGGCATATACCCTCAGAAACCCATAATTCAAAAAGAGTCATCTACCAAAATGTTCACTGCAGCTCTATTTACAATAGCCAGGACATGGAAGTAACCTAAGTGTCCATTGACAGATAAATGGATAAAGAAGATGTGGCACATATCTACAATGGAATATTACTCAGCCATACAAAGAAACGAAATTGAGTTATTTGTAGTGAGGTGGATGGACCTAGAGCCTGTCACACAGAGTGAAGTAAGTCAGAAAGAGAAAGACAAATACCGTATACTAACACATATATGTAGAATTTAAGAAAAAAAAATGTCATGAAGAACTTAGGGGTAAGAAAGGAATAAAGACACATATCTACTAGAGAATAGACTTGAGGATATGTGGAGGGGGAAGGGTAAGCTGTGACAAAGCGAGAGAGAGGCATGGGCATATACATATACACTACCAAACATAAAATAGATAGCTAGTGGGAAGCAGTCGCATAGCACAGGGAGATCAGCTTGGTGCTTTGTGACCACCTAGAGGGGTGGGATAGGGAGGGTGGGAGGCAAGGAGACGCAAGAGGGAAGAGATATCAGGACATATGTATAACGGATTCACTTTTTTATAAAGCAGAAACTAACACACACTTATAACTGTAAGACAATTATACTCCAATAAAGATGTTAAGGAAAAAAATAAAATAAAATCCACTAAAATACCTTTTTTATTTTAGCCAAAAAGAGTGGCAGAAATCCATAATCATAACAATATACTATTATTGACAAGTGTATGAAAAATGTTTAGACCGTTTGTAAAAATGACCACAATGATTCCCCCTCCCTATAGCTACACCTCTTTGCTATGTGACTCTGCAACTCCTCCCATCAAGACATCGGTTCATTTGTGGGCTGCCCTTGTGACAGTGACTGAGTTTGACAAATAGAATACAGGAGAAGGAGCATCAAGTCAGGTCTGTCCTAGGCCTCAAGCAGATTTCACTTGCTCTCTTTGTCCACTGCCCTGTAACCATGTGAACCTGCCTGGGTTAAATTTCTGCATGAGAGACACTTGGTTTCGTCATCTCTCTTCAACCCAAACAAGAGCCTACCAATCTCAAAAGCTGACCTGCAGTTCATCTCAGAAACATGACAGAGCCCAGTCTAGAGAATAAAAGGTCTATTTAGTTGTGCCTAGCCTAAATTACCCACCTGCATAATTACGAACTAATTAAATTAAATGGTGGTTCTCTTAAGCTAGTGGCTTTGGGGTAGTATTTTATGCAGCACAAACTGATACAAGGAAATAGGTATGCTCAGACATAGCTGGTAAGAGTATAAAGCTTCCCTAGGAAAGGAACTCTGGCACTATCTAACAAAATTACACATGCATTTACCCTTTGATCAGCAACACCACTTGTAGAAATCTACACTAAAGGTATACTTGCAAAAGTATAATATGAATTATGCATATAAAGAAGGTTATTTATTAGGCTGCATTTTGTTTAGGAAAAGAGAGGAAATAATATGTATGTATATAGGCTTCTGCTGGAAAAAAGAATCAGTGAAAAGATAAATCAAAAACTATTAAAAATGTTACCTATAGGGGGTGGGAGAGCTGGCATGATAGCAACAGAGAAGGAAGTGAGATTGCCTGAGAGTACCATCTCATATAGAGTTTACTCTTGAACTGTGAAAATATTTTATATATTAAAAAAGGAACCAAAATAGTCAATAACAAAAATACCCTAGTATCACAATAGAAAAATCATTTTGGGTCCCTTCAAAATGCAATTCTTGAACTGAATGTACGAAGTGAGATATACACTAAGGACCAAAAAAATTTGCAAAAAGATAAAATTCATTTAGTACTTTTAAGTGTAATCTGGAAATGTTTTACAGACATGGTTGGAAAATGTGAATCAATGATTATGTTAATGTAACTAGAAATCACGGATTTTCAAAATAAGAAAAAGGAGACAAAGACAAAAGTGTAAAATCAAAGAAATTAAGTAAAAACTTAAACTCAGTATGATGTTATGATTTTTTTACAAACACAAATATATATTTTTATGTTAAATATATTTATTTATACATATTTAACTGGGTTAATTAAAAGAGCCTAAAGGCAAAGTCATTCTAGGACCAGATTTTGGTTTCTAAGCACCATTCCTATTAGAATTTGAGTTCCTTGGAGAAATAGTTATTTCCAGGTCTAAAGAAGGGAAGGACCTAGATATACCTGGGACATCTTTTGCCTGAAAGCAAGAAAATTTTCAGAGACTAACTGGATTGTATTAAAAGGATAAAGTTGATACCTGGAAGGCGGTAACTCAACTGAGACAATTTGGGTATTAAAAATAAAACTCTAACTTACTGGAACACATCAATATGTTAAAATTCTTGATTCTATAATTATACCTAAAAAGCGGAGCCAAAACCAAAACAAACACATAAAAATCCTCGTTTGCCACCAATCATTACTCTAAAAAATTATGCTTAAAGGGAAACAACTGTTTACCCTTTACAAAGGATTTACAAAGGATACAAGAATTCAGGGTAACAAAAACAGTCCTAGGGTTTTGAGAAAGAGATCTTTTTCACAGATGAATTACAGTGAATAAATGTATAAAGAATTACAGAATTAGAAAATCAATGCCTAATAAAATAATCAAATTAAGAAGAAAGCATTGATGAATACTGCAAGAATTAAATAAAATGTTACTGGAAAATTGCATACTCACAAGATGTAAAGTATCAACCGTAATCTTTCCAGGCACAAAGTGTGGGGAATGGGAGTTTACAATGGAGGAATTTAGCCTTCTCTACCTGAACCCAGTGATCAATCATATAATCACTATTAATTAGGAAAACCATGTGTTACATGCCTCCTAACATGACGCATTATGAAATAAATAGTGTCGCCTATAGTATTCTTGCGCAAAATTTTTTTATCTGAATTTAGTCAAACCTTTAGATCTAACGTTTACAGGAAAAAGGAAAACAAGATAATGAGACAACAAGGAAATAATCAGACAAATCCAGAAAGTGGGACATTTCTAAAGGATAACAGTCTCAAATTCTTCAAGAAGTCAATGTGGCTGGTGGGGCAGGGTGAGAGGGCTGTCAGGAGTTGTGGGGGAGGAAGAGGCTTGGAGAGAGTGCTCCAGATCGAAATTTTAAGAGGTATGTTATCAACCAAATGAAATGTGTCATCAATGATTACTTCCTGGTTGGAACAATTCAGCTGAAGAAGTCATTTTTGAGATAATTTTGAAAATATGAGTTTATTAAGAATAATGTATTTAGATTCTATAGGAGAAATCTTTATTTTTCAAGATGCATATGATGAATTTAGACATCAAATGTTGTAAATTCTATAAATTATCTTAAGAAAACTTCAGTAAGTATATATTTATATACATATATACATGTACACGCATATCCATATGCATATATGAAAAAATTGTTAAATCTAGTAGACAAATATATGGTAATAAATTTGTTCTTCTATTTGCCTAACATTTAACAATGTTTATAATAAAGATATATATATATATATATATATATATATATATATATATATAACAAATAGGTAATAATGAGTGGGGAAAAAATAAGAGGGCTGTCATCTAGCACTAATCCCATGATATCCCGTGCTAGTTATAAAATTCTACTTCTAAGGAGGTCCTACTATACTTTAATGGTATGGAACAAGATTTAGTTTAACCCTAGCTCTATGAGCTTAGACGAATTAAGTAAAATTTCTGATATATAGTTTCTCAGTTTTGAAATCTCTTCATATAATTCATTAGGATTAAATGAGATAATACTATGTGCTTAGCAGATGGCAAGCATTCAATTAATTTCAGCTATAATCATTATCATCATCATGATTCTGCCAACTGTACCTTATTCCATTAGATATACTATTTTACATATCAAATATATAAATTAATCCTGCTGACATTTGCAAAGGTGGATGAATTTGCCAAATAGCTAAATTTAGCTCTAATTCTCTAGGCCAGTGTTTCTCAGTGTTTATATTCTGCATAAACCTAATTTTAGGAGATATTAGTGTTGATAGATGCATCACAAATCAAAACAATTCTACTGCAAACAAAGAGAGATCACAAACAAAAAATTCTATGCTCAAATAATATGGGAAAATATTATCTCTAGCCCTTCTCTGAGATTCATATTTCATGTTAGTATATTAGAAGCTCTTAGAAGTCTGTAATAAAGAAACCTGTGTTTATCTGCATTTAAATCAGTGTTTTTAAACTTAGGAAGCATTGAACTCTTTGCATGCTGCTCACTTATTAATATTATGGAGGAAAGTGTTCTGTGAACACCAGTTTGGGAAGTGGATCCATGTGAGCAGATTCTGCATGAGGAATGTAGAGTCAGCTGTGAATGAGAGTTTCTGAGGGTTTCATTTTCTGGGTGTTCATTACCTACAGAGCTCTGGTATCTTTAGCTCCTAGCATCCACTAACTGTTTTCCAAGATCAGCTACGAACTTGGATCCACAGAGTGTCTATATTGACGCTCTCATTGCTTTTAATTGTGTTAAAAATACATATCATGAGATCTACCCTCTTAAGAAACTTTGATGTGCACAATACTGTATTGTTAACTACAGACACAATGTTGTAGGGCGGATCTCTACAACTTATTCATATAGCTTAACTGAAACTTTATACCCACTAAACAAAAACTTCCCATTTTCCTCTTCCTCTAGCCCCAGGAAACAATCATTCTACTCTCTACTTCTATGTGTTTGACTATTTTAGATAACTCCTATAAGTGGAATCATGCAGTATTTGCACTTCTGTAACTGGCTTATTTCACTTACATAATATCCTCCAGGTTCAGCTATGTGGCTGCAAATGGCAGAATTTCCTTCTCTATCATGGCTGAACAATATTCCTTTGTGCACATAAACCACATATTCTTTATCCATTCTTCCACTGATGAGCATTTAGATTGTTTCCATGCTCTTATTTTTAAGCAATTCAATATCCAAACCAGCTTCATTTCCTTCATTAATGCTTATTTTATACATACATGTATTTATTCATTCGTTTATCACTCTTTATCTGAATATCCATCATGAGAAAGACGCTATGCTAACAGTTCTGACAGAGGTATATAAGTGTATAAGTGTAATTTTATATACTATAAGTGTAATTTTAATTTAAATGTCATTTTTCCTCTCCCACTATACATAAATGCATTAGGCTAACAGTTAAAAATGCACACAAAGAAAAAAAGAAAATCTAAACTCATTCCAAGAAATAACTTTAATATTGAAGTATAATCAATAGTTAATTATCCCGGCAGAATGATTCATTCTAGTTTTGTTATTGTTGTTGTTTTTTAATGAGCAGGTATTTTGTTTAATGTTTGTGTAACTGGCTCTGGGAATTTTTCCACCCAAATTTATGAGCATTTTCACAACATGTGATACACATCCTAAATGTACCGTTTAACAAAACAAAAGGAAAATGTACCTCCTCACTGAATTCCACGCTCAAAAAATAAATCCTTGAATCCATTTGCTTTCAACCAACAAGGCATAATACCTCACAGCTCAAAAAAGAAGAGGGAAAAGAGTTATTTTTAAGTCTTCCCTAACATTAAATAGCATTTTTCCACTGATATATGACATAGGCTACGGGGAAGATTGGGATCAGAAATTTAGGGATTCAAAAACTTAGGCAATTTTTTAGATTCCACACATAAGCAATATCATACAGTATTTGTCTTTCTCTGTCTGACTTATTTCACTTAGCATAATAACCTTCAAGTCCATCTATGTTGCTGCAAATGGCAAAAATTTCATCCTTTTTTATGGCAGAGTGGTATTCTATTGAGTATATATATACCACATCGTCTTTACCCATTCATCATGAATATAACAAAAAAGCAGACGGGTATATAGAGAACAAACTAGTGGTTACCAGTGGGGAGAGGGAATGGAGGAGGGGCAATGTAGAGGTAGGGAATTAAGAGGTACAAACTAATAGGTATAAAATAAACTATAAGGATATATTATATAACATGGGGAATATAGCCAATATTTTATAATAACTATTTATAGTTATACTCCGTTTGTGGAGTATAACATTTAAGAATTGTGAATTGTACATCAACTATATCTCAATAATTAAAAAACACCTTAGGTAAACCCTCATATGTCACTTCAGAGAAGTCACTTCCTCTCTCTGTATTTTTCAGTTCTGTCATAAAATTGATAAAAATCTAAAATTATATTGATAAAAATTGCAGTTCAACTGCATTTTCTGTAGAGACATTTGCTACAATAGTCTAAATCTTCCATTGGTCTCACAATAAAGATACTAGGATAAGAGAGTTATTCTGCATTCAGTCTAATTCTATTGGTGAAGAATTCCACTTACAGTAGCTACTTAATGAATTCTCTCTGAATGAAGCATTTCACTGAAGAGAGAGGATTCTTGATTTTTAATTGAAATTTAAAAGCTTCATCCTGGAGTTAAAAGATGATAGTAAAAGCTGGTTGTAAAACAAAATCATAATTGGTTTCAAGATAAATAGCTTCTCATCAGCCAAATGTTTCTTGTAATGTTGGAATGTAGAAACTCGTCATCAAACAAATTAATTTTCATTAGAATACAGTGTACATCAGGTAGTCATGCCCTAAACATTTGAATAATATGCATCTAACTTGCATGAATTTTTATGAATATTATACCTGTAGAAAATGTTTTGAATAAATTGGAGATTTTCTCTTTTCCAATTAAGAGAGAGAATGTTCAAGGTGTGGGGAGATTTGGGGGGAGGAAAATTGGTATACAAATATGAAAAAGCTCTTCCTCAAGTAAAAAAAATATTGCTGAGTTTTCTGTGTCTAGGAATCCTCAGTTCCCTTCTGTAATAATCGCACAGTATAAAACGAGAGTGAAACACCTCTCTGGCAAATACCAGCTTTGCATGCAAACTGGGTCATAAATGCCTTAGCCTTCATCAGAGGAAAGGAACATGCATCCATTGAAATCTTACTACATGCCACACAGTTGACTCTGTTTTACCCCTCTCCCGTTTACAGAACAGCTCTGTGCATATCTTATATATGGAATTATAAGGATAAACAACATTGCATTTTCCTTTCTTCCCTCGGGGTCTTATTCTTAGCAAAAAATACACATTTTTTTAAAACTATTAGTAATACTTATGATTCCTTTTAAAGTTGGTAGAATTTCCTGAATAGAGTCCAAGGAACTAACAAGATACTGTGCGAAACTGGACTAGGATATGTGTTTGAGAAACGGTGAAGTCCAATATCATACCATCAAAAAATGAATTTAGAGTAAAACTTTTAAAGGTTCATTATAGTCTAGATATCTTTGGAATAAATCTAACAATCATCATACACTATGAAGAAATACATGTAAGTAAATTTCACATACTATGAAAAATACTTTCCACCTCCCATGAAGTAGACACAAATGGGGATGGCTGACTGACAAAACGTCCAACACTGTGTCACAACCCTATCCCTCACAGCTATTTCCAGGAATACACTCAAACTGGTTATAGAGGAAGGTGCTAACCCAAACTGATAGACTCATAGTACGCTCCTCCTTCCTCCATCACAGCTATTGGTCCAATGTGTGGGCACGTGACCTAAGCAAAGCCAACTGGACACTGCCCAGAATTTTTCAAAATCTAGCTGGCATTAAGGAGATTCTCCCTAAAGAGATGGGAACATGAAGCCATGGACACTGCTGGGTGAACCCCCATCTACAGTAGAAGAGATAAAAAAGCTAAAGTTCAGAGATCAGCAAAGAAAGGAGAGAGGTCGGGAGTGGGGAGACGTTGATCAATTCCTCTTATCCTTGATGTCAGTTCTCTCCTCTACAAACCTACACGAATTCATGTTTGACTTCTATCACTTCCAAATGATAGCATCCTGTCTAATATGCTCAGCAGTTTAGAACTGTCTGTCAACACTGGCTAAATCAAGCATAGGTTTGAAGCGTTTAAACAGATTTTTTTTCATGAAAACCTGGAATTTGATTCATTGTCAATAGCAATTAAAGTCACAGGGAAATCTACCATCACAGCTAATTTTAAAAATTCAAACTATAACTCCCATTATTATCTATGTATTTTTGATTTTTTTGGTACACTAATCATCTCAATCCTCCATGCAATCAAGGTCTTTCTACTTTTGTTCACTCTGATCTATATACTTAAGTGATTAGACAATTAACAATAATATGACAAATTAATTATATTATAAAATTATTAGCAGCTAGTATAACAAATATTAACTATAAGCCAGACACTATGCTCTGTTTTGATTGCCTCAATACTCTTATAAGTCAGTTATAATTTAAATCCCATATTATAAATAAATTGAGGCATAGAAAATGTACTCAAAGTTGCACAGCTAGGAAATGTAAAAGAGCTGGGGTGAAAACCCAGGAAATTTACCTCCTTTAAAGAGGTTATATTCAAACCTAAAGCAGTGTTTGCAAGACTGATGAGTTCTGAAGTCACAAAATAGTGGAAAATTCTATTTGTATCAAATGAGGTAAGGAGAAGAAAAAAGTCAGTTCACTATCATCATGTCCAGGCTGTGCTCCCACCCCCACCGGAATTGTCAAAGTGACATTGTGGGCTTTTGTTTAAAATCTCTCTCATGCCCTACACAGCTTCTTAGTTTTCGTAGTATCCCTAGTGCCTGGCACAGAGTTTACGACACAGTCCTCACTTAATAAAAACTACAAGTATGAAAGAGTAGAGTCATTAAATGAATGAATCGATAATCTAGGGGAAAATGAGAGTGAAGAACAAGAAGTGTGTAATGAAAAATGAATTAAAGTATCTGTGAAATCTGTGAAGGGCATTGCAGAAAATTAAATCCCTCCAAAAGAACTCAGAATCAGATTGTACTCCTCCATCACCACCACCACCACCACCACCACCACCACCAC
>NW_006789049.1:1869869-1922921 GCF_000442215.2 Lipotes vexillifer
TTTGGAAGGTAAGAGTTCAAGGATATCTTATTCCTACCCTCCCCCTCCTCTTTCGCCCCCAGCACTTCCTTAGCTAGGAATGACTATATAGACGTAGTGTGCCTATTTTAGACATTGTTCTCCAGCTTTCCAGCTACAGGCTTCTGAAGACCTGCTTGTTCCTTGCACATTTAATAAAGCCCACAGGCAAGTGGAAAAACAGCATAGAAAGGAGGTCAGACCAAGATCCATCTTTTTTTCCCGTTTAGCAGTGTGCTTTAACTGTGATAGCTAAGCGATGAGTAAAACCTTCAAGTGAAGGGTCCTTTTCTATGTCCCTTCTTTAGCTACTTTGCCAAGAAGACATGAGTGTTACACTGAGGATCTGTTCATTGCTGGACTTCTCTCCTCTTTTTCACTTGTCATTGTTGGAACTGGGGACAGAGTATTTGGGGTTGGAAGGGGGTGGGAAAAGCAGAGAAACTCTAGTCCATCATTAATTTCTCAAGTGCTCACTTATTCTGAATTTTAACACAGAAGGGAATTATGTGTAAGCTGAATTAACCATTGACTCCTCTGCTTTCTGGAGACTGTTCTAATTAAAACAAGTGATTTTATCCTCCTAGGTCCGATGACACATAGGTGCTCTCTGCTCTCAATCTAGTCTGCATATGAGTTTTGTTTTCCTAGTATTGTCTTTAAAAATATTGTCAACATTTTTAAACTGAAAGGTTTTTTCCCCACTAAGATCAGATACACAGTAAAAATGTCCCCTTACCACTCCTTTTAAACATCATACTCAACGTTCTAGCTATTGCAATCAGAAAATAAAAGGAAATAAAAGGCATACAGATTGAGAAGGAAAAAATAAAACTGTCTTTGCAGATGATGTCTATGTAGAAAATTTGAAGGAATCAACAACAACAAAAACTCCTGTGACTAATAAGCAGTTATAGCAAGGTTGCAGGATACATGGTTAATATACAAAAGTTAATCATTTTTCAATACACCAGTACTGAACAAGTGGAATTTGAGACACACAATGCCATTTACCTTAGCATCCAAAACAATGAAATGCTTAGGTATAGATCTAACAAAATATGTACAAGATCTATATGAGAAAAACTACAAAATGGATGAATTAAATCAAAGAAGAACTAAATAAATGGAGAGATATTCCATGTTAATGGATAGGAAGACTCAATATTGCCAAGATGTTAGTCTTCCCAACTTGATCTGAAGAGTCAGTGAAATTCCAATCAAAATCCCAGGAAATTACTTGGTGGACATTGACAAACCAATTCTAAACTTTATATGGAGAAGGCAAAAGGCCCAGAATCGCCAACAATACATTGAAGGAGAAACTTTATATGGAGAAGGCAAAAGGCCCAGAATCGCCAACAATACATTGAAGTTGGAAGACTAACCCTACCTAACTTCAAGACTTACTATAAGCTACAGTAATCAAGACAACGTGGAAATAAGAGACAAACAGATCAGTGAAATAGAATACAGAGTCCAGAAATAGACCTTCATAAATATAGTCAACTAATCGTTGACAAAAATGTAAAGGCAATAAAATGTAGCAAAGATATTCTTTTTATCAAATGGTGCTGAAACAACTAGATATCTACATGCAAAAAAAAAAAATCTAGACACAGACCTTATATCTTTTATAAAAATTAAGTCAAAATTGATTGCAGACCTAAAACTACGTAACTAAAACAAACAAACAGACAAACAAAAAAACCCTAGACAATAACATAGGAGAAAACCTAAATGACCTTGAATATGGCAATGGCTTTTTAGACATAACGTGAAAGACACAATCTATGAGAGAAGTGATTGATAAGATGGACGTCATTAAAGTAAAAAACTTTTACTCTGAAAAAGACAATGTCAAGAGAATGTGAAGACATGTCAGACTTGAGAAAACCATTTGCAAAAGACACATCTGATAAAGGACTATTATCCAAGATATACGAAATGCTCATAAAACTTAGCAAACAGCTCAATTAAAAAATGAGCCAAAGATCTTAACAGACACACCTCACAAAAGAAGAAATACAGATAGTGAATAAGTGTATAAGAAGATGCTCCACATACATGTCATCAGGAAAATGTAAATTAAAACAATGAGATACCACTGTACACCTATTAGGATGTCCAAAAACCAAAGCACAACACCAAATGCTAGGGAGGGTACGGAGCAAAAGGAATTTTCATTCATTGCTGGTGGAAATGCATAATGATACAGCCACTTTGGAAGACAATTTGGTAGTTTCTCACAAAAGTAAACATACCATTCCCATACAACCCAACATCACTGCACTCCTTGGTATTTACCCAAAGACTGTGAAAACTTCTATCCACATAAAAACCTGTACACGATTTTACAGAAACTGTATTCACAAGTGCCAAAATTTGGAAGCAATAAAGATGTCCTTCAGGAAGTTGATCAACTGCAGTACATCCAAACAATGGAATATTATTCAGTAGTAAATATTTTGAGTTATCAAGCCATGAAAAGACATGGAAGAAACTTAACTGCGTATTACGAAGTGAAAGAACCAATCTCAAAAGGCTACATACTATATGATTTCAATTATATAACATTCTGGAAAAGGCAAAATCATGCAGTCAGTAAAAAGATTAGTGGTTGCCAGGGGTTAGGGAGAGTGGAGTAATGAATAGGCAGAGCATGGAGTATTTTTAGGGCAGTGAAAATACTCTATAGGATACCATAATGATGGATAAAGGCCATTATACCTTTGTCCAAAATAGAATGTACAACACCAAGAGTGAACTATAATGTAAACTGTGGACTTTGGGTGATTGTGATGCATCTATGTAGATTCATCAGTTGTAACAAATATACCAATCTGGTAGGTGATGTCAATAATGGGAGAGCTATGGGTATAGGGGCAGGAGGTATAAGAGAAATCACTGCAACCCTCAATTTTTTTTGTGAACTAAAACTGCTCTGAAAAATTATCTTAATAAAAAAAAAACTGGGAAGTTTCACATACAACATTCTAATTCTCTTCAAAAATCAATCATTTTTCTCTTGATAAAGCCTAGCAGTCCTTGGGAAACTAGGCTCAGAGTCACTTGCCATTTGTCATAGAGCTTATAAGGATTTTTTTTAACAGAGCAGAGAAATATCTCTGTCTCTCTCTCTCTCATCCTCTCTGTGTCTCTTAAAAGTAGGACTACAAAGGAAAGATTAAAACGGCAAAATGACTTCTTATGCCTACCTTACTTCACTCATACGTTACCTGTTGGCCCCTATGGACTATAGAGTTTATGAGCCTTAGTTATGGATGGTAAAATGATGCCTATTCATGGAAAAAATATTATAGGAGTCACAATGATACTGATAATAGATAACATTTAATAGAGCACTTACTCCTTACTAAGCGCTTTATATACAACATGTAATAAATATTATTATAACCTTCACTTTACAAGTGAGGAAAATAGAGGTTAGAAATGTTATGTAATTTCTCAAGGACACTTACAACTAGTTAGTAGTTGATTTAGGAATCTAAACCAGGATTTTTTGATATCCAAGGGCATACTCTGAAGAAATATGTATACAGTACTAGCTCCATAAAACATAAAGTGTTCGACTTAAGCTGGAGACTAGTTCTCTTTATAATTTTATATTAATGATTCCTAGGACTCCTCTCAGTAAGATTTCTCCATGAGCATTGAGAGTGACAGTTATCCGAGATCAGCATACATGAAAAACATAAAACTTAAGAAATAAATGCTCAACAAGTTTCCAATATTAACTCTTTTGCATGGTTTTGCTGGTTTGGTTAATTCGTGTGTGTTTGAGTGGGTTGTCAACAACATCAACCTGAATTCTAAATGGCTTTTTCCAGGGCTATTGGTTCTGGGATATAACTTGATATGTGGTAGGATTTCTTGGGCCAGGCTCCAACGGCTGAGTCTTTGAACACTACAGGTTTAGACAACTACCCAGAGAGTGGGAAAATACATTTCTCTGTATCACTTGGGATCTTAGGAAGAAGCAGATAGTATACACAAATGGGTAATCTAAGGAGAGTCTTACATGTAGGCAGAATACTAGGAAACCATGAGGCATCATTATCATTCCTAAGATAAAACTGCAAAGTAAGGAAGCAGTTACCAGAACCTAGAGATTGAGAGAGCTCTGTGGAAAGGGTCACCTGAAGCACTATAGCTTTGGTTAAAGGAAGCAGTCAGCATTGGTGATGTTACAAGAAAGGACCCAGGGAAATAAACACCATCACCACACTCTTCTCCAGGCCTCCATTCTCCTACCAGTTCTTGGCACAGGCCAGAGAACCCACTGATGTAATCTAACAAGTCAGCTCTCCTAAGGCACACACAAGGTGGAAAAGGGCAGAGAGTATATCTGGAGTGGAGGAAGAAATTCAACACACAAATCCTGGCTGAAATGACTAGGTTCTTCAGGCTGACAGACATCTTTTCAAACATAAATCAGGTCAAACCATTAAACAACTTACATTTTACTGGGTAAGACTCTGAAATGATGAAAAACACTGTATAGAATTTTACTATAGGAATATGCTTAGAGGTCTAGTTTTACACCTTTTCTGAAGCATGAGTCACTGCTAACAATACCCCCAAACAGTGGTCTCATCCATCCTCGGTTTGAGCATCTGAAATGATAGAGAACTCGCTTATCCCTGAAGCAGACAAGACTCCTTAAGTTGCAAGAGATTGAAATCCAAGTCTGACCACTGACATAATCGGAATTTCAAGTGTGGCGTTCATGCAAAGCTGGATCTGGGGGCTCAGATAATATCATCAGGTACTGTTATTATGGCTATCTTATGAGGCACAGAGAGGTTAACTTGCCCTAGGTTATTCAGCTAATAAAATAGAATATGTACAAGTAATTTTGCTTCCCAAGTTTGTACTATGATCCACTAAAAAATCAGAAGGCACTGTAATGGTATATAAACCTTCAAGGAAAAATTTTTCAACCACACTAGTAAGCAAAGAAATAAAAATTCTTCCAATATGAGACCACTTTCAGATGTCAAACTGGCATGTTTCAATAAAAATAATATCCAAAATTAGTCAGCAAGAAATGCAAACTCTCTTCTGCTGCTGGTGGAAGTTGTGTAAGAATTCTGCCAAATAATTTGGCATTATGTAACCAGAGTCTCAGAAACATACATTCTTTGGAAACACACAGCCTATGGATGTATTCAAATCTGTAACTGCAATAATGTTAAATGCTATGAAAAAAACAATCTAAACAATCAGAAACAATCTAAACATTGAGCACTTAGAAACTGATTAAATTTTGAGACATCCACCCTATGGAATACAAAGCAACCATTAAAAATGTCGACACACTTTGCTGTATACCTGAAACTAACACAACATCATAAATCCAGTACACTTGAACAAAATTTTTAAAAATAGACAAAGGACCTGAATAGACATTTTTCCAAGGAAAACATCCAAATGGCCAACAGATACATAAACGATGCTCAACATCATTAATCATCGGGGAAATGCAAATCAAAAGCACAATGAGCAATTACCCCACACCTGTTAGAATGGCCATTATCAAAAAGACAAGAGATACCAACTGATGGCAAGGATATGGAGAAAAGGGAACCCTCATGCACTGTTAGTGGGAATGTAAACTGGTGTAGCCACTATGGAAAACGGTATGGAAGTTCCTTAAAACATTTAAAATACAACTACATTCCTCTTCTTGGTATATATCTGAAGGAGATAAAATCACTATCTTGAAGAGATATCTGCACTCCCATGTTCACTGCAGCATTATTTATAAGAGCCAAGACAACATGGAAACAACCTAAATGTCTGTCAACAGAAGAACAGATAAAGAAAATGTGATATACATCTATATGTATATACAATGGAATGTTATTCAGCCATAAAAAGAAGAAAACCTGTTATTTGCAACAACATGGATAAATCTTGAGGGCATTATGCTAAGTGAAATAAGTCAGATGAAGAAAGACAAATAATGTATGATCTCATTTATATATGGAATCTAAAAAAGCCAAACTCACAGAAACAGAGAGTAGAATGGTGGTTGCCAAGGACTGGGGGATGTGGGAAATGGGGACATGTTGGTCAAAAAATATAAACTTCCACTTATAAGATGAATAAGTTCTGGGGATGTAAGGTACAGCATGGTGACTATAGTTAACAATACCATATGGTTAAAAGTTGCCAAGAGAATAGATCTTAAAGGATTTCAACACACATGCAGAAAAAGGTAGTTATGTGAGGTCTTGGAAGTGTTAAACTAACCTAATTGCAGTAATCATTTTCCAATATATACGTGTATCAAATCATCACACTGTATAACTTAAACTTCCACAGTTACAGTCAATTAGATCTCAATAAAAGCTGGAAAAAATGTTAATGCCCTTAAAACATAAATAAAATAAAAATGCTGATAAACAATAATTAATAATACACAAATATGCTTATTTTATTTCACTGAATGAGCTAAAAAAAAAGAAAAGTAAAAAGTTAAATTGAGAGAAATTGGAATTTCTCTCCAGAGAATTTCCAAGGGGCTCACTAACCCTCATAGAGATTCTCAGCAGAATTAATTTACACGGCAGACTCCCTTAAGAATTCAATTCAGAGAAATGTGATGCGTACAAATCTTTCTAGGAACATTTCTAGGACAGAGGGTAAGCATACCTGAACTAAGTGAGAGCTCTCGGTGCCTGCACCCCACCTTGGCAATGGCCATGATTTATCAGCTTGTGTTATGCTCTGGTGGAAAAAGCATCAGTGATAAAGGAATATCCATTCTCTACCTTGATTCAGCAGGTGTGTGTGAGAGAAAATCTCCATTAGGTCTTCACAGCTTCCTCAATTCGTGTCCTTTCAGAAAAAGACATGTGGAGGCCTAAAGTAAATGACTTCCGTCTTCACTCCCATGAGATATTCCTCAATTTCTCTCTGAATTTAGTTGAAAAATAAAGTCTCAACCATATTCAAGGACACTTTTTCCCTCTGCTCTGTACTAGTCAAGCCATACAACTTGGAGCACTGTATTTTTGGATACAAAGTAATACCATGTTCATCTTAGAATATGTAAAAAATAAGACAAACTTTTAAAAAATGGAAGAAGAGAAAATAATCCAAAATCCTACCACTTTTAACATTTTGCGTATATATTTCTAGAATTTTCCTATGGAAATATACACCTTTTTTATATCCATGAAATCACACTCTGCATCCTGTGCTATAAGGCTTTTACACTTACTGAAACAACATAAATATCTTTGCCTATCATTGTATACCCTAAAGCAGGATATTTACCACCCAGATGTGAATTTGTTGGTAAAAAAGAAAAGCTAAGGGTTCTCAAGTGAAGAGAGCAAGAAAGCAAGAACCTTTAATGCTGCTGGTGTGCGCTGATGTTCCGATTGCCACTGAAAACAATTAGGGATGAGAAGGAAACAAGAAGGAACCTGATGTTTATTATTAACAAGACCTCTTACTAAGTACTTTACATTCACGAACTCATCCCAGTCATCACCCCTGGAGGCAGGAATGTTTATTCTCCATTTGCCATGTGAAGAAATTGAGACTCTGAAAGATTATGTGCCTTACCCAAGGTTGTGTTGCTATAAAATAGGAGCCAGGACAAAACTTGCTGTGTCTGACGCCCATCACCTTCCTACAGAATAGGAGAACTGGGACGCAAACTCAATTATATTGGTTCCAAAACTGTCATGCTATTTCCACTTTACCACTGCCTCCTGGAATTTCTTTACAAAGTTCATTTCTTTTTTTGGACAAATACCTATTGAATGCTTACTATCTTTCAGTCACTGGGTTAAGAACTGTGCATGCAAAGCTAAACTAGCCAGAAAAAGTCCCTCTCTGATGAAGCTGATGTGCCAGAGAGGAAGACAAGAAATGGACAAGTAAACAAATAAATAACTAACACTAACAAACAGGCCCTTCCACCCAAATACTCCCACAGAAAATGAGGTCCACAGTTCGGGCTTTTCTAGACAGGGTCTCTGAGTCAAAGGGCTGTGCCCTAGAAACACTAGGCATTAGGTGAGTTCAGATTTGGGCACTTTCTTCCAGAAATATCCTTAACTCTTTCACCTAGGGCATGATAGTGACTAATAATATTCACCCCCAATGGAGCACCTATCATGAAAGGCTTTCTTCCAAATCAATGGTCATGAGACTTTTGGATCAAAAGACAGGAAAACACAATAGCCTGTATTGTCATGGTATATTACACACCGCCTCAGAGCATGAATTCTGGAGTCAGAGAACCTGGGTTCAAAACTTTCACCAATTACTATATGAGAGGGCTTGGGCAAGCTCTTCAAGTATTCTCAGCCTTGATTTTTTCCTATGTATGAAATGGGAAGAACAACAAGAACAATAATATTGTAATAATACTTATCTCACAGGTCATTGTGAGCATTGAATGAGTTCAAACGTGGAGAACTCTGAACAGGGCCAGGTACGCAGTAAGTGCTTTGTAAGTGCTATTGCTATAGCATCATTATATGATGCCCCGGGACCCAGGGCATTGGACGTACACCTTGACATTATGAGCACAGGAGATGAGCACATCTTGGCATCATATGGGCCTTATCACTCACTGCCTGGGTGATACTGAACATTCCCCTAAATTTATTTTTCTCAACCTTAAAAATGTGGACTTTAGGGCTTCCCTGGTGGCGCAGTGGTTGGGAGTCCGCCTGTCGATGCGGGGGACGCGGGTTCGCGCCCCGGTCCGGGAGGATCCCACGGAGCGGAGCGGAGCGGAGCGGTTGGGCCCGTGGGCCATGGCTGCCGAGCCTGCACGTCCGGAGCCTGTGCTCCGCAGCCACAGAGGCCACAACAGTGAGAGGCCTGCGTGCCGCAAAAAAAAAAAAAAAAAAAAAAAAAAAAGGTGGACTTTAACAGTACCTACTCTTGGATATTGTTTTGAAAATAATATGAAAAAAGGACTGAGCACTGAGCTTAGCATATGGTACGATCCAACAAAATTGTAACTATGATTAAAGTTATAATCACAGAACATATTAGAAAGGCACTTTCCCACCCACTTCTCCAAGCTGGTCCTCTTAAGGGGACATCAGGGCCTCTGGCCTTTAATTCACTGAAACCTCCTGTGGTCGGGAGAAAAATCTCATTTGCTGTCAGGTGAGACGCTTACTATAAGTAAGGATAAAACAAGAAGTTAAGGCATGAGAATAGTGTGTGTGTGTGTGTGTGTGTGTGTGTGTGTGTGTGCATGCACACACATGTGTTAAAGAAATGGATTAGCCTTGTAGTCTGAGAGTGTATCTTTCTGCTTGCAGACTTTCCTTACATTGTGCTTTCTATTGTCATACCATTTAAAAATTTCTCTGAGTATATTATAGCATCAGAATTATTTTCCTTTTTTGATTATCTGGAACTATTATGCAAAATAAGAAAAGAAATGAGTTTTGCCATGAGATTTAATGTGTTGCTTTTCAGAAGTCCCCTTAACACCATGTTACACTAAACCTGTGAGCCATTTTGCCAGTAATTCTCAGCCTGGACTGTTGCTTTCTTTGCTGTCCTATTATGCCAGGAATGCATCTTCCCTTAGAGTGGCAGAGAGTCTCTGATAATTGAGCAAAGTCTATCTCGTTTTGCCTTTTTCATAAACCCCACATTCAGGCACTGATTCTCAAGTACGGACGCAACTGATATGCTAGAGAAGTGAATTTTACATGGAGTAATTAGACACACTGGTTCCCATGATATTTTCTTCTCACTCCAATATTCATCTGCACTTTTATCAAGGTTTCCTGAGTGCCTACTACGTACACTGCATTAGGCATTCAGCATTGACCAAGACAGGTGAGTCCTTACCTGAATGATTGCACATTTCAGTGGGGGATACTGACAATTCACAAATACACAAATAAATGTGAAAATGCTATCCTGAAAATTTAAAACTATAGGGAGTGAACAGAGTTGAAGTTTTCAGGAGAGGAGTATCAGGAAAGACCTCTCGGCAGAGGTAATACCTGAGCTATACTAAGATTTGGATGCTAGAAAGACACAGTAAAGTCCAGAGGAAAATGAGCCCAGAGAAAGTAGGAAGTGAAACATCCTTGAGGTGGAAATAAGTCTGGCATACTAAGGCACAAAAAGAACTGTGCAGCTGGAGCATAGGCTGGGAAGCAATGGGAAGGATAGGAAATCAGAGAAGCAGGCCAGTAGTCCTGCTTGCTCAAAGCTTGGAAGGAACTCTGGTTCATGGTGTCTTGTTTCTGTTAATAGTAAAGTAGTTGGAGGTGAGAGGGATGACAGCTACAACAGTGAGGGTACATGTTTGTCCTAGAAAATGCAGTACCACTTTCTGTGACTATATGACACAAGCATAGATCAGTCTAGATTGGAGTCCACGCTCGCGGTCTCACACTGTAATCCTCAAAGGCAGGATACAGGAAACTTACACTAAAATGGGGTTCTTATAAGCCTTGGGTTCCTCATCTGCAAAATGGAGCTAATAATAATAGCAAATCAACACAAGCACATGATATCCACAGCACCAAGCTGCAACATTAAAACACATGAAAACCAAAGAGATATCTGCACTCCCGTATTCACTGCAGCCTCATTCACGATAGACAAGGTATGGGGAAAGCCAAATGTCCAATGACAGATGAATGAATAAAGAAAAAATGTGGTATATACATACAATGGAATATTATTCAGCCTTAAAAAAAGAAGGAAATTCTGCCATATGCAACAACATGGATGAACCTGGAGGACATTATGCTGAGTGAAATAAGCCAGTCCCAGAAGGACAAATACTGCATGGTTCCACTTATATGAGAAACTGCATGGTTCCACTTATATGAGAAACCTAATGTAGTCAAATTCAAAGAAGTAGAGAATACAACAGTGGTTGCCGGAAGGTGGGAGGTGGGTGATATGGGGAGATGTTCAATGGGTATAAAGTTTCAGTTATGCTAGATGAATGTGTTCTGGAGAGATCCGCCATACAACATAGTGTCTATCTATACTTACCAATATAGTATCGAGCATGTCAATATTTGTTAAGCAGGTAGTTCTCATGTAAGGTGCTCTGACCACAAGGACACAAGGAAACTCTGAGAATTGATGGATATCTTTATTACCTTGATTATGGTGATGGTACCGTGACTGTTTGCATATGTCCAAACTCATCAAATTGTGTACATTAAATATTTGGAGTTCTTTGTATATCAGTTATACCTCAATAAAGCTGTTAAAAAGGCAGCTAGACTTAAAAAAAGGTGCATTTCTGGGATAATGTGATGTTAATCTATATTTTAGTTTCTGCATTTACACAGCAGCCGGGGAACTGCCTTCCTAGAAATCCAACCTTGTGTTCATGGCCATGCATGACTCCACAATACATTTTCAAGGCATAAATCATTTTCCCTTTACCTTTGTTATGCTTCATAATGATGCTAGTGGCTGAAAGGTTACCAATTTCCTGGCTGTTTATAGTCAGCAGGGTTAATTTTTTCAACTGGCCAGAAAATGTCAAGCCCATCAGTAGCGTTATTCACTTCATTAGCTAATGCAGTTTAATGTTTCGGGGGTCAAGAAAAGGCACTTTTGAAGAATACCTTGGAATAAGATCAAGGTTATTATTCAAAAGGGAAATTCTCTACTTAAATTACCATCATCACTACAGCTGATTATCTTTTCTCGGAAAATGACCCCATATGTCTGTATGTCATTTCCCAGAGAGCCCGAAGCCATGCTTAAAATAATCCTTTATAACCATTATTATATAATCATTCTAACAGCAAATATTTATTAAGCTCTTAATATGTGCAAGGCTCTGAGATGAGCATTTTAAATAAATTGCCTCAGAGAATACTCATGACATTCTCATGAGGAAGGAACTATTGCTCTCATTTTGCAAATGAGGAATTGGATGTTTCCAAACCTCTAACTGGGGGAGAGCCACCATGCCTCTGAGGCCTCACCAGTTGAGATGTTAGGTGTGAGTACAGGCACCAGCCTCGGCTGGCTCTCGGTCACGGCTTGAAGTCAAGGGTAGTGCTATTTCAAGGTTTCAACAACAGTGAGAACACATGCTAACATTTTCAGCTTCATTCCCAGCTCTGCACCAGCTTTGCATCCAGCCTTTCTTGTTTCACTCAAATCTACTTCACTGGAAAGTTAACCATCGAGAGAAGAAATACATCATTGTCCTGGGTGCTCCCTACCCAGATCCCACATGATCTAGTCCATGGCTACCTCTTGGAACACATTTCCTGAAACCTTCCTCTCCATGCAGCTAGCTCCAGCCACCGTGGACTCTGTCTCCAGCATGTGTTACAGTGCTAGCACACAGTGGGTACTCAGTAAAATCATGTTACACTCATTATTCAATCCTAGAGTGGGAAACATTAACCTGGGATGTTACTTGTCATCCTCTAATTAAAACAGAGTGTTGTTTTTTTAATTTTTCTGTGCTGTTTACTGTCCTTTTTTTTTTAACATCTTTATTGGAGTATAATTGCTTTACAATGTTGTGTCAGTTTCTGCTGTATAACAAAGTGAATCAGCTATATGCATACATATATCCCCATATCCCCTCCCTCTTGCGTCTCCCTCCCACCCTCCCTATCCCACCCCTCTAGGTGGTCACAACACACCGAGCTGATCTCCCTGTGCTATGCAGCTGCTTCCCACTAGCTATCTATTTTACATTTGGTAGTGGATATACGTCCATGCCACTCTCTCACTTCGTTCCAGCTTACCCTTCCCCCTCCCCATATCCTCAAGCCCAGTCTCTACGTCTGTGCCTTTATTCCTGTCCTGGCCCTAGGTTCATCAGAACCTTTTTTTTTTAGATTCCATATATATGAAAACACAATTTTTAGATCTTTATTTTCAATCTTACTTGAACACTACATCTAGGACATAGAAATTAATTGAAAGACAAAGCCAGGTGCAAATTTGCTCAGTGACTAAAGTAGAGATTGTCACCGGACACTCTAAATGAGAACTCATTTTTTGCATAATGTGACAGCAAAGAAAATGATAATACTGACCTAAAATCAATAAGAAATAGACCTGCAAGTAAGAAATCCTCTAAATCAACACGATGCAAACTTACAGCTGCCTCAAAAAAAAGTCAAATAATGTCTTTACTATTTTAAATAGGATTGCCAGAATACTACCACAGGGATAAATCATTCTTATAGCATAATTCCCAGGAGAAAAGTAACCAAAAATAAAATAATAATAATGTTAGAGAATAGTATCATTTTCACAATTCTTTAAATGGGTTAGGGGAATACTCCAGCAACATCTGTCCCATTTTCTTGCTAATTATTTCTTCCCTGCTGATGTAATGGTAAGCCCTAAGCCGTTAAAAAAAAAATGTTGCTGGGTTTTTCAATCAGTGTTATTTATAGCCCAGTAAATCTAATAACCCAGAGCTGATACTGAAATGTCTGTCCCAACAAAGCAAAAGTGAATTCCCTGCTTTCATATTCCTGTGCTGTGAGCAGGGGCAGACCACTCCTAAGTGCCTAGAGATGGCAAAGCTCCCAGGATGGGATGAACACCAAGGCTGAGTGCTCAAGGGAATGTGGGAAGAGAAACTCTCCGTTTTACAATTTTCTCAAAAGTTAGCTTTCGGAAAACAGATGGGGGAAAAGTGCTTCTGGCTAGATCTATGAATGATCCACATTAAAAATGAAAGGGGGTGGCCAGAAAAAAAAACCACAAGAAAAAAAGCAAACCCCCGACCACTGACTTGGTGACTTGTGTTTGGTACTGGGAGGTCAGCAGACCTGCCGTCTGGATGCTCTCTGCCACTTATTAAGTGTGAGGCTTAGGAACATAGTTTCAACTCTCTTGGTCCCAGATTTCACCCCTGTAAAGTGAAATAATAACAATTCCTATCTCAGAAGCATTTCTAGTGATGATCAAAACAGACAATTTAGGAAGAAAGTTCTTTGTAGAATAAAATGTCAAACAAGTGCTCTTTGAAGCAGTTTCCAAGGCACTGAAGAGTCACTGGAATTGATCCATTTTCATTGAAACCCCAGCTTGTGAGCTGAAAGACTTCAGGCAACTGACTCTTGCTCTCGGAACCTTAGTTTTCTAATCTGTCAAACGGGAGTATAACAGTACACCTGTGGGCCAGCTGTTTTCTATTGCTACCTCACAGTCACTCTCCGTACTTGCCCAGGCTGCTCTCAGCCCTGGGAGATGATCTCTGTGGAGCAGATCAGTAGGCTGCCCTGCATCTAATTTCCAGCTGGATGTGGCTAATAGGAAGCACAGATGAGCAGAAGACTCAGGGAAAGTGAGATGTTGGTGTTTACAACTCTGGATCCCTTCCTATTATGTCTCAACGGCTTGCCTGCTGCTCTACCCAAGCCATCAAGTCTGTTAAGTGGTTCTCTCCTGTAACCACAGCTACTGTCTGAACTCTGCTAACTACTCCTTTCCCTTGTTCCCTCTCCAGACCTAGAGGTGGCAACACATAGCAGTGTCCGCAATAGCTAGGGTGCTTCACCATCCCCTGTTATCCTTTCTTAATTATGAGCACAACTTTATAGTCACTTTATTAAAATTTCTTTAGCCCACATAAATGTCTTATTTGTTTCCTTCCAAGACCAAAACCACAGCTGATACAACAGGAAGAGCCTGTGGAAACCAGCCCTGCTGACGCAATTCTAAGATGAGGTTGCCCATATATTTGAGGAGAGGTAAATGAAACAGCAGTATTCCATGTGATGCAGTGGCATTATAATTAAATGAGTAATCACTGAAGATGGCTTGGCATGAAGTGCAAATGGAAGACAAGGGATGAAGAGATTATATAACTGTGGCATTTAGTTTCTATGGTAACAATGTTGATCAGGATGTTTGGGGAGCTAGTTAGTTGCTTCTGACAGCCTAGAGAGCTGACGGACCCCCAGAGAAAGAGTCAATTGGAGTCTTTAACTGCCCAGCTCATAACTCAAGTGGAAAATCAGAAAGCCTTTATGATAACTTTGCAGTAGAGCTTTTTCTCCTGTAGCCACAGGGCTAATATGTCTGTGATGGAAACCAGAGTCTGATGGTAAGTAATGCTCAGTTGGGATACCAATAAGATGCTCAGCTCCACCAGATCTTTTATGTAATGGCTCTGATGGAGAAGGGTGAGACCCTGACAACGAGAAGGCTAAATGTGGACAGAACACATATGAGGCTGAGGACGCTGTGTCCCTAAATCTCCCTGACAGAGAGAGGTACATCTCTGTACAAAACAATAAAAGGTAAACCCTAGCATATCCAAGGCAGAGAATTCAAGGCCCCATCTGGGAGGAAATAGCTTATATGCCAAAAGAGCTGTAAAAACATTGCCAATTTATATCCAGAGGAGTAAGCTGGGGTAGGATGCATGAGAGTAGACACTAATGGTATTAGACAAAAGATGCCAAAATATAAAACTGCATTTAGGCCACATTTTTTGATACACTCACCTCACTGGGAATAGAATGAAAAGTCTTCTTGGTTGTCTAATTAAACTTGGATTCAGGAATGGCTTAAGGCCAAAGAAGTTTTTATGTCATAACTTTCCTGGCAAATGTATAGCGGGAGGAGTCAGAAGGCTCAGGGAGATGGGAACGGTAGACCAGGCCTCATACATATACCCTCTTCAGCCATGTCCTAACCATCACAACTCCAGGAGACCCACAGGACACTCCCTTCACCAAAGTCTTAAAAATGCATCCATGAAGGGGCATTGGCTTTCTTTGAAAACAGTATGTTGGCCATTCTTCCATGCTAGAGATGACTAGAGGAGTTACAAAGAAAATTGCTTTCCTGACCTCAGTGGAAATAATGGGATTCTGGAGTAGTAGAGGGTAGGGGGAATAATAACTATTATAAGCTACACAGAGAACACAGAGAGTGGTGGAGTGTTTTCATGTACAGGAATAAAATGACAGTGGTTAGTGGGCTATTTGTCATCAGGCATTAAATAGACAGCTTTGAGTTCCACTTGACATATATGAGTAAGCAAATCCCAGGTATTGGTGGTGTGGTGAGAAATCTAATTCAAATTTTGGGGCTGATTATGACCTCTTACATAGTGTTCAGACCCAGGCTAATTTATAAATCTAAACCCCCTTCCATCTGAGGACAATCTCAACAAGTGGCCTTTGGTATATATTATAAATATTCATCCAAGCATTCCTTCAGGGAATCTGTGGATATTTACAAACTTTATGAGAGTTATTAGGTACTGACTTCATACTGAAGTTAGCTCCCTGAGACCTAAAACACTACTGTGATCTACCTGTCATAACATCAGTCAGGTGATAGATGAATTCTTGACCCAAGACCATCTCCCAGTAGGTCCAGTGGGACAACTGATCCATGTTGTTTCTTCCTCTAATCGTAGAACATATAGTGGAAAGAGGTGGAACAGAACTCCCAATTTTGTTCTTTGACCCACTGAGTGAGAGCTATCATGTTAAGAAGGACTCAGTGCAAGCCCCTGGAAATGTTCCCCACTCCGATGTATGCTGATATACTTTTATCCATGGTCAGGGGTGGGGACTGCAGATGGGAGATTTGGTTCACCATCAAAGATGGTGAATGCAGAGGTGGGTATCACTACCTCATCTGCATTTAATCCACATATTTGGCCAGAGCTAATTCTAATAAGATAACATTTAAATTTACAAGCATGTGCAGATATCACACCATTAAAATCATAGCAACAGTAACAATTATGGAATTGATGTGGCAATTTTCACCTGTCACCTAGGAGCCATAACTTGGGTCAATACAGAAAGGAAATAAAATCATCCAATTGAATAGAAGCTTATATTGTGGAGGGAAAGGAGGGAGGCTTAAAAAAATCTATTTCTAATATGTGTTCAAAGAATATGAACTCATCTGTGACCAGAGCCAATGAAGCGATATTCCCCTTGCAATGCTTAGCCGAGCAGCCGTCACAGAAAGACCTTCCCTAAATGGACCATCCTTCCCCTGATCCACTTAAGTTTTTAATATTAAATATAAAACCTAAGGAGGAGAGCAATAATTTTAGACAGATTAACTGACACAATCTAATTCTACAGAATTTTTTCATTCCACCCAATGAGAGACCCAGGAACTCTGATATTCAAGATCAATATGACATAGGTGACCCACCCAAATTTGTAGAGTTCCATCCATAATCTAGAGCTAATCACTATTTCCTCCTTTTGCCCACGGACATTTCTTAGCACATTTCCTCTGATACCAAATGGCAACTGGATACTATTTTATTCTCCTCTTGGTTTCCAAATCGACAGAGTGGATTAATGACTTCTTCAACTAATATTTGGGATCAGTGAAGACTTTTCCTTTCCGGACCTCCATTTTCCTAGAGGACTCTGTCTCAGGGTACTGCTGCCTCAGTCTTCCCACGTGAGTCTAAGGGGCTCAGAACAGATGACTTACTTTCTGGTGAAGCCTTGATTTCCAGCAAGTTCACTAGGAATGGAGCCTGGAATCATTTGGAATGTCTCTGAAAGCAAATGTCCTTTTAGATAATCCATGACAAGTCTCAGATGTGCCAAGAGTGAAAAAAGGATGGCTTCTTAGCTAGAAGGGAAATACAAAATAAACAAACAAAACACTCAGAATCTCCAAGCTAAATCTTGTAAGGTTAAAAATGAATATAAGTTTCAGGTATCAGGGAATTCTTCCCAGTTGCTAAAAAGCACGAGCTTTTGAAATCATAGGTAACTGTTAAAAACAGGTTTGGACAAAATCCTTAAGGTAAGCATAACATCAAATGCTTCATTTATGTCTTTGTGTAGTATCCAAACAGTTTCTCAAAACTATGACCTGAGTCCCATTAGAAATTAGGAGAGGGGAGAAAGAAGTCATTTATATAAGGAGAAAAGTAGGACCCTGTTAGGGTAGAGAAAATGCTGTTCTTCTTGACTAATGTATCTATCACCATTGCCAGGCATGGTGCTTAACAAAGAGTAGGTATTTAATACATGCTGCTTGAATGAACGCATGAACAGAAGAAAAATACGGTAGGCTGAAGATTTTTGGAAGAAAATTCCTATGTACATCATCATTTCCCCATAAGCTGAGCTTCAAGCCATCATGAGGTACTTCCTCTGGAAAAATACAGCTCTTCCAGAACACTTTCTCATTTTGCTTATAACTCAAAAGGAAATAAAAAGCAGACATGCAAGATTAATTATTATCTTTCATTATGTGTCTTAAAACAACTGTGCTCCATAGCATCTTCCCCAGGATTTCATCCAGGAGGTGGTTTATTTGTTTAATATATCATTATACTGTCCAGAAGATAATCTTAGGGAAATAAATATATCTTACTGAGTGTTCCAATTATATTCCTTGGTATCTTCAAATAAGTTTCTCCATCCTCTTTCCTGTCTTCTTTCCCTTAATTTTTTTGCCCCTTCTTTCTTCTCCGATCCCAGTTATATTGACCCATTTTGTTCCCTTCTCTGCTTCTGTATTTGTGATAAAACATTTCCTGTCTCTTCTGCTTACTTGATTTAAATATTACTCATGTCTCCTTGATGTAACAATTTAATTACTCTTTCTAGAAAAAAACTGTGTCTAATCTTAATTTTCCCTCCTTCCTCATAATTGGATAATTGCACATTTGGTAGCTTAGTCAGTTAATTATGCATGTGCAAAAAATGCCTTAATATGTTAAAAACACTGCTTTATTTCATTGTTAGAAAAAGGGATTAATTTTGAGGTTTAGAGAATTTGTGAGTAGATTACTGTATAGTTTCCATGTCCTATTAATGGCACCTTGGGCCAAAGGGACTTCTGTTCTTAATGAAAGAATGGCTTCTAATAGACAGACTTTGGAACCTAAGGAGAATTGAATGGAGCATATTTCTTAGAACTAAAAAGCCTGTGCTTTTACTGGCATGGGGGCATTGTGGTTGTTGTTGAATTGATTGTCCAAAGCAGCCACAGCTTTTGTGAAAATGGTAGACAGTGTATAGAAAATGACACATCTTCTGAAGGTCAAAAAACTTGCTCAGGCCCTAATTTTTAAGGATTCCTTATTAAAGTTTCATGATTGACCACCCTGGGCTCTAGAAGTTAATTGATTTTTTTTTTTTCCTATCCTCCATGGGTAAAACACATTATAAGAAATTTTTAAAGAGATCCTCCCAACACTAATCCCTGGTCTAAGGAAAGGTTCCCGTAAGGAATGGGCTTGAAGGGAACCACTGGTTACTTCACCCTTCCTTGCAGTCAGTGCATGTAAAAGTGAATTCAGATTTTGAGTACCAGGAAGTTCTGAGGAATAGCTGATGCCTCACTACGGTTATAAAAAAAATCTTCCCTGACTCTATTCCACTCCTTGCTTCTTGAAGATGCTGAAAAGGATAATGGGTCAGTTGCCAACTCTGCAACCCCTCCAAATGACAAGGGAAATTCTTTTTTTTTTTTTTCTTTAAGCACAGTGAAGTTTATTAAACCTTAAACACTCTTGAGCTAGTGCCTGTGTCTTATTTGTCTTTGTGTCTCCAACACTGAGTGAAGATAACCAACATGGCCAATGATCAATAAATGACAAAAGAAGAGAAGACTGAAAAACAGGCAGGAAGAAATTAAAAAATGTAGCAGACAGGATGGACCCAGGGTCCAATGAAGTGATAACGTAATGACAGAAGAACACTTAAACACAACAAGAAAAACTGTTACTGTCTTCTTCAAAGGCAGATGGACACCTACCCAAAAACATGGTTCCCATAACAAAACACGATGCCACACAGAAACACACACACACACACACACACACACACACAAAAGAGGGTAAGCAAATGTTTGTTGCTTAACATAAATTAAGTCTCTGGAGTGAGCAGGGAAGGCCTCTCAAGCAGATGCAAAATGGCTTCAGAGAACAAGAGGAGGAGCTGTCTCAGAGTGTGTGCCCCGGTAGCAAGTCAGAAACTAACATGGCAAATATACAACTACCAAGCAAACTTGACATTCACACCAAACCCTGGGTGGAGTCCATCTGCCTCTGCAGTTGACCATGAAGACAACCCACTATAGATTAATACACAGGAGTGCCAAAGAAGAAATCACAAGGCACTGTTTAGATAACAACTCTTGCAAGAATTCAAAGAACTTAATACTCTCCATGACCTGAAATCATTAGGAGAGGCACCGGAGAAAATAACATGAGTCAGATGCATTTATTCCAAAAACATCTATTGAGTCAAGCCCTGTGCCAAGCATGATAGATAGAAAGTTAATATGCGGCACAGCTTTCCTTCTGAGGTCCAGTGGTGGACTAAAAAATACACAAATAACTGTAATAGAATAACATATGCATTCTATGATAATAATAAGGACCTGTATAATAAGCACTGGGGCAGTAGTATGAAGTTGGTATATGGAAGCCTGGTTGAGTTACTGATTAAAGAAAGAATTAAAGACTGAAGAGAGAATCTAGCAGAGACTCCATATTCATGACATGGGCTGGCTTTTGTAGGGAATCTACAGAGCCCAGTGGTCACTCTGTCCACTTGGGCCACCCCTCACCAAAAACCCCCTTTGAGCTCCTCGGACAGAGCTAAATCTAAGAACACGCAAAATGAAAGTTTAATCTTTCATTCTCTGTAACCAAAATGTTATGTAAGGGCATATTAGTACACTGACAACAGCCAGATCCTCTGCTTATGGAATAACTACTACCTTATTGGAAATATCCTTCAATATAACAGGTATTTTAAATGCTCTCTTTTAGAACCTCTAAAACTGAAACGCTAACTGTGTATGTGTGTTTGTACCTGTCCTCCAATTCACACAAGTGTTCTTTTACTCTAAAGGTGATAAAAAGAAAACCAGTTCTGAACTACTCTAAAAATTTCCCACTAATGTGATCTAAACTCTTTCAGGTTCAGAGATAGTTGCTGATCATAATTTCAGGATTCTGCTCACTAACCACTTGAAAATCTTACCAAAAAATACAAAGTATTACTAAAAAATACAAAGTCTTGGCTGAATGGATACAAACAAAAGACCCATATATATGCTGTCTACAAGAGACCCACTTCAGACCTAGGGACACATACAGACTGAAAGTGAGGGAATGGAAAAAGATATTCCATACAAACGGAAATCAAAACAAAGCTGGAGTAGCAATTCTTATATCACACAAAATAGACTTTAAAACAAAGACTATTACAAGAGACATAGAAGGACACTACATAATGATCAAGGGATCAATCTAAGAAGAAGATATAACAATTGGAAATATTTATGCACCCAACATAGGAGCACCTCAATACATAAGGCAAATACTGACAGCCATAAAAAGGGAAATCGACAGTAACACAATCATGGTAGGGACTTAAACACTCCACTTTCACCAATGGACAGATCATCCTAAATGAAAAGAAATAAGGAAACACAAGCTTTAAATGATACATTAAACAGGATGGACTTAATTGATATTTATAGGACATTCTATCCAAAAACAACACAATACACATTCTTCTCAAGTGCTAATGGAACATGATCCAGGATAGATCATATCTTGGGTCACAAAGCAAGCCTTGGTAAAGCTCAGAAAATTGAAATTGCATCAAGTATCTTTTCTGACGAAAACGCTATGAGACTAGATATCAATTACAGGGAAAAATCTGTAAAAAATACAAACACATGGAGGCTAAACAGTACGATATTTAATAACCAAGAGATCACTGAAGAAATCAAAAAGAAAATCAAAAAATACCTGGAAACAAATGCCAATGAAAAGACGACTACCCAAAACCTATGGGACGCAGCAAAAGCAGTTCTAAGAGGGAAGTTTATAGCAATACAATCCTACCTTAAGAAACAAGAAACATCTCAAATAAACAACCTAACCTTAACCCTAAAGCAATTAGAGAAAGAACCAAAAAACCCCAGAGTTAGCAGATGGAAAGAAATCATAGAGATCAGATCAGAAATAAATGAAAAAGAAATGAAGGAAACGATAGCAAAGATCAATAAAACTAAAAGCTGGTTCTCTGTGAAGATAAACAAAATTGATAAACCATTAGCCAGACTCATAAAGAAAAAGAGGGAGAAGACTCAAATCAGTAGAATTAGAAATGAAAAAGGAGAAGTAACAACTGACACTGCAGAAATACAAAAGATCATGAGAAATTACTACAAGCAACTATATGCCAAATAAATGGACAACCTGGAAGAAATGGACAAATTCTTAGAAATGCACAACCTTCCAAGACTGAATCAGGAAGAAATAGAAAACAGGAACAGACCAATCACACGCACCGAAATGGAAACTGTAATTAAAAATCTTCCAACAAACAAAAGCCTAGGACCAGATGGCTTCACAGGCGAATTCTATCAAACACTTAGAGAAGAGCTAAAACCTATCTTTCTCAAACTCGTCCAAAATATAGCAGATGGAGGAACACTCCCAAACTCATTCTACGAGGCCACCATCACCCAGATACCAAAATGAGACAAAGATGTCACAAAGAAAGAAAACTACAGGCCAATATCACTGACGAACATAGATGCAAAAATCCTCAACAAAATACTAGCAAACAGAATCCAACAGCACATTAAAAGGATCATACACCATGATCAAGTGGGGTTCATCCCAGGAATGCAAGAATTCTTAAATATACACAAATCAGTCAATGTGATGAACCATATTAACAAACTGAAGGAGAAAAACCATATGATCATCTCAATAGATGCACAGAAAGCTTTAAACAAAATTCAACACCCATTTATGATAAAAACCCTCCAGAAAGTAGGCATACAGGGAATTTTCCTCAACATAATAAAGGCCATATATGACAAACCCACAGCCAACATCATCCTCAATGGTGAAAAACTGAAACCATTTCCTCTAAGATCAGGAACAAGACAAGGTTGCCCACTCTCACCACTCTTATTCAACATAGTTTTGGAAGTTTTAGCCACAGCAATCAGAGAAGAAAAAGATATAAAAGGAATCCAAATCGGAAAAGAAGAAGTAAAGCTGTCATGGTTTGCAGATGACATGATACTATCCATAGAGAATCCTAAAGATGCTACCAGAAAACTACTAGAGCTAATCAATAAATTTGGTAATGTTGCAGGATACAAAATTAATGCACAGAAATCTCTCGCATTCCTATACACTAATGATGAATAATCTGAAAGTGAAATTGAGAAAACACTCCCATTTACCACTGCAACAAAAAGAATACAATACCTAGGAATAAACCTACCTAAGGAGACCAAAGACCTGTATGCAGAAAACTATAAGACACTGATGAAAGAAATGAAAGATGATACAAACAGATGGAGAGATATACCATGTTCTTGGATTGGAAGAATCAACATTGTGAAAAGGACTATACTACCCAAAGCAACCTACAGATTCAATGCAATCCCTATCAAACTACCACTGGCATTTTTCACAGAACTAGAACAAAACATTTCACAATTTGTATGGAAACACAAAAGACAATTAATAGCCAAAGCAATCTTGAGAAAGAAAAACAGAGCTGGAGGAATCAGGCTCACTGACTTCAGACTATACTACAAAGCTACACTAATCAAGACAGTATGGTAGTGGCACAAAAACAGAAATATAGATCAATGGAACAGGATAGAAAGCCCAGAGATAAACCCACGCATATATGATCACCTTATCTTTGATAAAGGAGGCAAGAATACACAGTGGAGAAAAGACAGGCTCTTCAATAAGTGGTGCTGGGAAAACTGTACAGCTACATGGAAAAGAATGATATTAGAACACTTCCTAACACCATACACAAAAATAAACTAAAAATGGATTAAAGACCTAGATGTAAAGCCAGACACTATCAAACTCTTAGAGGTAAACAGGCAGAACACTCTATGGCATAAATCACAGCAAGATCCTTTTCGACCCACCTCCTAGAGAAATGGAAATAAAAACAAAAATAAACAAATGGGACCTAATGAAACTTAAAAGCTTTTGCACAGCAATGGAAACCATAAACAAGATGAAAAGACAACGCTCAGTGTGGGAGAAAATATTTGCAAATGAAGCAACTGACAAAGGATTAATCTCCAAAATTCACAAGCAGCTCATGCAGCTCAATATCAGAAAAACAAACAATGCAATCCAAAAATGGGAAGAAGACCTAAATAGACATTTCTCCAAAGAAGATATACAGATTGCCAAGAAACACATGAAAGAATGCTCAACATCATTCATCATTAGGGAAATGCAAATCAAAACTACAATGAGATATCATCTCACACCGGTCAGAATGGCCATCATCAAACAATCTACAAACAAGGGCTTCCCTGTTGGCACAGTGGTTGAGAGTCCACCTACCAATGCAGGGGACACGGGTTCGTGCCCCGGTCCGGAAAGATCCCACATGTTATGGAGCAGCTAGGCCCATCAGCCATGGCTGCTGAGCCTGCGCGTCCGGAGCCTGTGCTCCGCAACGGGAGAGGCCACAACAGTGAGAGGCCCACGTATCACAAAAAGGAAAACAAAAAAATCTACAAACAATAAATGCTGGAGAGGGTGTGGAGAAAAGGCAACACTCTTGCACTGTAGGTGGGAATGTAAATTGATACAGCCACTATGGAGAACAGTATGGAGGTCCCTTAAAAAACTACAAATAGAACTACCATATGATCCAGCATTCCCACTACTAGGCATATACCCTGAGAAAACCATCATTCAAAAAGAGTCATGTACTACAATGTTCATTACAGCACTATTTACAATAGCCAGGACATGGAAGCAACCTAAGTGTCCATCGACAGATGAATGGATAAAGAAGATGTGGCACATATATACAATGGAATATTACTCAGCCATAAAAAAGAAACAAAATTGAGTCATTTGTAGTGAGGTGGATGGACCTAGAGTCTGTCACACAGAGTGAAGTAAGTCAGAAAGAGAAAAACAAATACCATATGCTAACACATAAATATGGAATCTTAAAAAAAAAAAAGGGTCATGAAGAACCTAGGGGCAAGAAAGGAATAAAGACACAGACCTACTAGAGAATGGACTTGAGGATACAGCGGGGCGGGGAAGGGTAAGCTGGGACAAAGTGAGACAGTGGCATGGACTTATATAAGCTACCAAATGCAAAATAGATAGCTAGTGGGATGCAGCCGCATAGCACAGGGAGATCAGCTCTGTGCTTTCTGAACACCTAGAGGGGTGGGTAGGGAGGGTGGCAGGGAAGGAGACGCAAGAGGGAAGAGATTTGGGGACATATGTATATGTATAACTGATTCACTTTGTTATAAAGCAGAAACTAACACACCATTGTAAAGCAATTATACTCCAATAAAGATGTTAAAAAAAAAAAATAGTCGAACACAGTTCCCTCTTACTTCCCTCCCCAACGCCCCCATACACATACCATGGATCAGAACTAAAAGAATATATGAAGAGGCAAACAATGCTTAGGTCACTTGCCCCAACATCCATAAGAATATAAAATAAATTAAGAATAAAGAGAGCCCCAAAATTTAAATATTCTGAATACCATGAATATAGCTTAATACCAAGAATCTGACAGGAATGTTTGTTAGATTGAGACAGAAAAAAATCCAGTGAGAGTCCAGGGTTAAATCCCTTTCCACATCCCAATATTCATAAGCAAGGAAAGAAACATCAAGGGCCTCAATCAGTCGAATTCTGTCCAGAGCAATCATCAAATGGCTGGATAATCTGTAGTCGCAGTTGGAATGGTACTAAAAGTAAATCAGCAAATTCGCAAAAGAAATTCAAAGGAGGATAAAGCATTTTCAATAATGATGTTGGAGCAATTAGACATCCATAGACAAAACAAAACCAAGAAACAAAACTTTTAACTAAACATCACACCTTGTACAAAATTTTGAGTTAACTCAAAATAGATCATAAATGTAAATGTAGCACATGAAACTATGAAGCTTCCAGAAAAAAAGCATAAGAGAGACTCTTCTATATCTAAAAGTAAAGAGTACGGGGCTTCCCTGGTGGCGCAGCGGTTGAGAGTCTGAGCCTGCGCGTCCGGAGCCTGTGCTCCGCAACGGGAGAGGCCACAACAGTGAGAGGACCGCGTACCACAAAAAAAATAAAAAATAAAAAAATAAAAGTAAAAAGTTAGGTTTGACACCAGACGCACAATCCATAAAGAAAAAAATCAAAAAATTTGACCTGATCAAAATTGAAACCTTTTGCTCTGTGAAAGATCTTGTCAAGAAGATGCAAATTACAAACCGGGAGAAAATATTTTTAATTATATATCTCACAAAGTTCTTTTATTTAGAAGATATAAAGAACTCTCAAAAGCCAACATTAAAAAAATCCCCTCAGAAAATAGGCAAAATACCGTAAGAGATGTTTCACTGAAGAAGATATACAGACGGCAAATAAACAAACACATGAAAAAATGTTCAACTATTATTAGCCATTAGAGAAATGCAAATTAAAACTAAAGTGGTATGTTAATGCACACCTGCCAGAAAAACTAAAATTAAAAATGGTGATAATACCAAACGCTAGCAAGGATGCAGAGAAACTGAATCACTCATACATTACTGGTGAGAGGATGAAATGGTAAAGCCACTCTAGAAAATTGTTTAAGTTACTTTTAAAACTAAAAATGAATGTATCATACAACCTAACTTTTGGATGTATATCCCCAAGGAATGAAAATATATTTTCACACAGAAACTTGTACACAAATATTTGTACCAGCTTTACTTGTGATGAAAACCTAGAAACTACCTAAATGAACCTCAAGAAATTAGTGAGTGAAAAAAACCAACTTGATATATACGCCATGATTCCATTTATATAACATTTGTGAAATAACACAATTATAGAGATAGACAACAGATTAGTTATTGCCAAGAGTTAATGGGGGAGGAGGGGTGATTGTGTCCAAAAAGGGGTAGAATGAGAGTCTCATGTTGATGGTAGAGTTAAGTATCTTAAGTACCTATTATAGTGGTGGTTACATAAAGCTACTCAGGAAGTTAAACTGCATAGAGCTATACATACACATACCACACTGGAGTGCATATGTAACTGATAAAAATCTGAATAACCTCTATGACTTGTACCAAGGTCAAATTCCTGGCTTTGATATTGTACTATGGCCATACATGACGCCAACATTGGGGAGACTCGGTAAAGGGTCACAGAAACTCCCTGTATATTTCTTTGAAACTTCCTGCGAATCCATAATTATTTCAAAATCAAGAGTTCTTTGTTTAAAGTAAATTGGAACTTTCAGTCCAGACATGATGGTATAGACCCATTTTTACCCTGCTCCTCCCCACTAAGTACAACTACAAACCCTGAAAATGGATTAAGAGACAAGGGAGGTAGAAGCCTGAACAGTGTTAAGAAGGTGAGCTGGTTTGGGACCTCAGGACTGGAGAAACAGCACAGTGGCAGGGCTTCCTGGCTCCCCCACCCAGCTGAAAGCCACACAGACCTGGTGTTTCTCAGTCCCTGACTTAGCAACGGAAGGCAGCTCATGTAAGCTCATTCCTCCCCTGGGTGGAAGAGATTCCCTTGACAACATCAGGCAAGCCTAACACAAATGGCATGAAGAATCCATTAGGAGTCTCACCAAAAATAAGCATGCAGGGAAAGTACTCTCTTTCTCTGCCTGGTCCAAGACTCCCTCTTTTGCCAAAAGATACCCAAGTGGCAAGAGGAATGAGCAAGAGAGATACAGCAGCTCAGGCTGAGGAGCCAACTTGCCCCTGTCGTCCCAAAATGCTCCTCCACCTCCCAGAGACAGCCGACTAGGCAGATGGGACAGGAAACAAGGACCAGTCACAGCAAGTAGCCTGGCCCAGGAAGCTGCTTTGTTCTGTGGCCAAGGCTTTCATGCCCCACCAGAGATGTGGGAGCAATGGTCAGAGCTGAAAGCAGGATCCAAGTACATCAAGTCTCCAAATCTGGGAAGCCTCAATAGTAAAACAAAAACAAAAACAGACAAAGCAAAACAGAAAAAACAGACAAACAAAAGAAACACCCCACCCAAAATAACGAAAGTAACAATAACAAAAACAATACAATAATACAATTAGAAAATGGGGAAAAGGAATGAACAGCTATTTAACTGAAGAGGACATAGAGATGGCAAATAAGCACATGAAAAGATGCTCAGCAACATTAGCTATCAGGGACATGCATATCAAACCCTAATGAGATATAAATGTACGGCTATCAGAATGGCTAAATTTAAAAAAAAAAAAAGTGACAATACCAAAAGCTGACGAGGCTATAGGGAAACAGTCACTTATACACTGCAGGTAGAAGGTAAAATGGTGCAACCACTCTGGAAAACAGTTTGTTAGGTTCTTATAAAACAGAGCATACAACTACCATAGGATCTAGCAATTGCATGCCAAAAGAAATAAAACTTATATTTTCAGAAAAGGTAAACCTATATTTACCTTTTAGGTTTATCCAAGAGAAATAAAGAGAAATAAAACTTATATTTTCAGAAAAGGTAAACATGAATGCAGCTTTATTCATAATAGCCACAAACTGTAATCAGTCCATATATCCTTCAACAGATCAACAGTTAAATTATGGTATACCCAAGCCACAGCAATCATATAAGAAAAAGAAATAAAAGGTATACAAATTGGACAGGAAGAGGTAAAATTGTCATTATATGTAGATAACATGATTCTATATACAGAAAACCCTAAAGACTCCACACAAGATCTACTAGAACTGATAATTTCAGCAAGGTAGCAGGATACAAGATTAACATTCAGAAATCTGTTGCATTCCTTTACGCTATCAATGAAATACCAGAAAGGGAAAGTAGAAGCACAAAAACAGATATATAGATCAGTGGAACAGAACAGAGAGCCCAGAAATAAACCCACACACCTATGGTCAATTAATCTTTGACCAAAGAGGCAAAAATATACAGTGCAAAAAAGACAGTCTCTTCAGCAAGTGGTGCTGGGAAAGCTGGACAGCCACATGTAAATCAATAAAGTTAGAACACTCCCTCACACCATACACAAAGATAAACTCAAAATGTTTTAAAGACTTAAATATAAAACAGACACCATAAAACTCTTAGAAGAGAACATAGGTAAAACATTCTCTGACATAAATCATAGTGTGTTTTCTCCCAAGGTGATAGAAATAAAGCAAAAATAAACAAATGGGACCTAATCAAACATAAGCTTTTGAACAGCAAAGGAAACCATCACCAAAAGAAAAAGACAACCTACGGGATGGGAGAAAATATTTGCAAATGATGCAAACAACAAGGACTTAATTTCTAAAATATACAAACAACTCATACAACTCAATATCAAAAAAGAAAAAAACCAAACAACCCAATCAAAAAATGGCAGAAGACCTAAAGAGACATTTCTCCAAGGAAGACATACAGATGGCCAACAGACCCATGAAAAGATGCTCAACATTGCTAATTATTAGAGAAATGCAAATCAAAACTACGATGAGGTATCACCTCACTCCAGTCAGAATGGCCATCATCAAAAAGTCTACAAATAATGCTGGAGAGGGTATGAAGAAAAAGAAACCCTCCTACACTGTTGGTGGGAATGTAAATTGGTATAGCCACTACAGAGAACAGTATGAAGGTTCCTTTAAAAACTAAAAACAGAGTTACCATATGATCCTGCAATCCCACTTGCGGGCATATATCCAGAGAAAACCATAATTCAAAAAAATACATGCACCTCTATGGTCACAGCAGCACTATTTACAATGGCCAAGACATGGAAGCAACCTAAATGTCCATTGACAGACGAATGGATAAAGATGTAGTATCTATATACAATGGAATATTACTCAGTCATGAAAAGGGATGAGATAATGCCATTTGCAGCGATGTGGATGGAGTAGAGAATATCATACTAAGTGAAGTAAGCCAAATATCATATGATATCACTTATATGTAGAATCTGAGGAAAAAGATACAAAAAAGACTTAAAAAAGGCAACATTATGAAATCAGGGATGTGGAATCCCCCCCAAAATTTCCCTTTACTGTCATTTTAGTGGTGTTTCAGGAGGGAATTAAATACACTCATTTGTTAAATTCATTACAGTAATCAAAATGACCATCCATTTATTTTCATAAAATAAAATTTATTGTGTATTTTAAAAAGCTGCATGTCAATCTACAAGTATCTAAATAAAAATGTCAATTTAAAAAGTTGATGCAAGGCCCATCATTAAAGTAGAATTGAAATGAACTCATATGGGAATTTTCAAATATGCTGCTTTTGTCCCCATGTCTCGTAAGCTCTGCAAAGCAAGATGATCCTGAATGGCAGCATGGATAGTGGCTTTCTTTTGATCTTTCTACTCCCAGCTATTTGAGTAATAATACATCTGTGCAACAAACAGACCCACAGACACTAGATGCAGTTACAGTCCTCTGTAAACAGGCTGGAAAGGTCATAAAGGTGAAGAATGTCATTTTCCTCTATTTGATATATAAATTTTAGAAGATTTTTGAAGTTTAGTATGGTCTGGCAAGAAAGCTGATTGTTATTTGGTCTATTTGAAATAGCAAGATGAGAGAAAATCTAAACGTGACATCTGTATCAGAAGGCTGCTTTTATCCTGCTCAGAAGTCCCTATATCATGATCCTGCCTCTCTCTTCTCTTTCTTCTTCCCTCCCTTACCTTCTCTCCCACCCTTTTCTTTCTGTGTCTCTCTGGCTTCATCTTTCCCCAGTCTCCTTTCTTATCCTCTTCTAACCACTGTGCCCATTCTATAAATCCCTGAAGACGCTGCTGCATTCCCACCTCAGGGTCTTTGCATTTGCTGTCTCCTTAACCTGGTTACGTCTTCCATCAGTCATCAGTAGTCTGTTCCCTTCCTTCAACTCTCCAAGCAAAGTCATCTGATCAGACAGACTTCCCCTAAGGACACTAAATAAAGGAGCACTAGCTCTCCCCAGACAACATCATCTCCCTGACTCTGTTTTTTCTTCACAACAGCTGTTAATATCAGGCAGCCTGTACATTTGTTTGTGTCTCCCCACTAAAATATATGCTCCTCGAGGTCAGGGACTGTGTTCACTGCTCTTTCCCAGCACATGGAACAGTGCCAGGCACAGAGTTGGCATTAGTAAGTTTGTGTTTAATAAACTTTGTGTACATAACATTCCCTTCTCCTTGCTGGAACTGTTATGGATGCAAGTGTTTTTATCATTAGGTTGTATGCAGGGCATGGAATTAGTGGGAAAGGGCTTGGGATTTTAGCATCATCCTGTAACTTGCAAGATGGTCATGCAAACCTGTCTGTCTGAATCAGGGGTGGCTCCTGTCACTGATCCACCCGCTTGTGTGGTATGGAGGACATCAGACATGGGTAAACTTTGCAAAGACGCTTGGTTTCTACATTACAAATTTTAAATTTACAAAGTGGTGTTATTTTAATTTGCATTATCCTAGACCCATGGGCACAACTGGAGGGGATATGCTGAGGGCTACATCCATAACAAAACCAAGGTTTGGGAAATACTCCTTTGTACTGTTTGATGATCATTTTGGATTTTTCTCTCTTGCACTTTCACACAAAGTAAAAAGTGTCCTGTTTCTGATTCTTAACTCCTCATACCACCTATATTCAATCTGCATCACCCTTTAGACTTTTGTGATTCAAATAATTTTCTCCTCCTCTCTCTCCCCTTCTAGAAAACTAAAAAAGAAGAGAAAACTCTTGTCCCTGGCACCATTTGCCTTGCCACTCACCACTTAACATTTTTTCTCCCTTCCAAGGCCTACCAGCTCAGGAAAGATAGAGCTGCAGCTGTTTTATTGGTTTTCTCGTCTCTGCTCCCTGATATTTACTATATTCCAGTTTCTTCTTCCTGCTAAGGTTACTACTCTATTCTCTGCTTTTTTGTTCTGCAGGAAACATCATTCTGTCTTCTGCAGATTTTTGTGAATATCACTGAGATTATCAGATGTCCAAGATATGAAAGATGAAGACATTCCATTGATGTTCTCTTGGCTAATATACATGTGTCCCATGGGGAAGATTTTTCTTATCAAATTTCTTCACTTGTGCCCTCAAAGGCCAAATGGAATGAGTTGAAACAATTATGCAGAAACTCCAGACCTTAGGAGCAACAGCTGCTTCGGATAATGAAGTAGGATTTTGTTCCAAACGATTTCACCACTAATCATATTTCCTCGATAAGTTCCTGACTCTCTACTTGACCTCAGTGGAAAAAGACAGTACATAGGACACTAGAGTTGAGAACAGAGAAGCGTTAACCTGGGGACTTAAATCAACTGAAGTTGCTTTTGGATTTCAGCCTCTGAATAGAACAGTGGTGATCTATCACATGGAGCAATTCATTTCTCTAATAATTGTAAAGCCAAATGACAGCCATGTGTCTAGCCTGCCTTGTCTTGGGTATTTTCTTAAGCTTCATGAATACAGATAAGTCCCAAAAAAGTAAAGTAACAAGAGAAAACATGGAGCAATTCTAACCTGGGTTATTTAGCTATACCAGAAAAAGTGTTTTGGGGGCCTGGAATAGTTTGCTTTCTCTACTTCCTGGGACTAGAAATAACCAGTGCTTAAGGCTAGATCTCAACCAGCATTCTGCTGCAGCAAACAGCAGACCTGTGCAGATGACTGTACACAATGCTTTCTTAATAGTTAGACCCGAGGTCCCCAGCAAGAAAGCTTCAGCCTGGAATCACTTGCACATTCATCAGCCACTTGCTAATATAATTCGTGCATCTGCATTGAAAGAAACGGTCACCAACTGCCAAATTAAGACCATCTAGGCTAGTTTGCTGAAGCTCAGCCTTCAACACCCACGAGAAAGACAATCCTGGGTTGCCAAGTGGGCAAGAGGCTTTTAAAAAGATTTACATGTCAAAGGATCAGAGAAAGAATTTAAAATGACAAGTTTCCTAAAGACAACGCTCTAAGAAAAAGGAGGTCAGGCCCACCCAAGAGTCAAGAAAAAGCCTGTGAAAAGTTTAGTCAAGTTGAGGGGAATTTAAGGCGGTCTCGCTCAGTAGAGAGCAAGGGGAAGAGAGGGATGGGATGAGGTTATGCAGACAGGCAGGGGCACTGCTGAGCACCACAGTGGTGGGAGAGAGATAATCTACTCCGAGTGTGGCCCGAAGCCACTGAAGGTATTGAGCAGGACAAAGAGTTATCCATTTATACAGATACAATATTTTCTATAAAGGAAATTTACATTTATCACCAAATTACAATGTACAGCACATGTGTTTTTTTAATTTAAGCCTCATAATCTTGATGTTACGCTGAAAAGAGAAGCCTAGGTAACTCTATTTATATGTTGATTATTTAGCTATATGGCCATTTAAATAGCATCTTCATTTTAAAATTGAAAAAATGGAGGCTCGGAAAGATTAAGCGACTAGCCCCAAGTTACCAAGTTACTAAGTGGCACCTCATTTCCCCGAATTCTTTATATTGAAGAACTCTGATGGTTTGCATTTTCAGTCAACATCCAGGTCCTTGGGGATCTCGTCCAGTCTCCTGACTTTAAATGCCATCTGTATAGTGACGACTTCAAACTTTTCTCTCCAGCTCAGACCCTTCCATCATAGCTAGGTGATGGCCTAGCTGAGATATAGAGCAAAATCTTTCAGGGGGGTTTCTGGAAAATAATTTCCACTCTGATAAAAAGAGATGTATGAAGACAACTTTCTAGCCCACCTCATTCTTTCTTTAACATTTCTGGATAAGGATGTGATGGTCACTGTTAATGTGATCCTTACCAGAACATAGAGGATGATGGAGTAGAAAGATCGGGACATGCTGGGTCTTTGATGATTATTGAGCCATAAAGCACTCCAGGATCATTGTTCTGCAGAATGTTTATCGTGTAAGAGAATATTAAATACCAATTGTTTGTCTCTTTTTTCTTGATTAGTCCATCACTTTGTAGCTGAAAGCAAACTAGACCCTGGCCAACATAGTGATTAATCAGAGCCTGTGATCTGGCCAATCCAACTTTCTCACTATTCAGCATGATTATTGTATAATTTACTGAGGCACATCCCAGAAAGTCCAAGTGCCTGCAATACCCAAAGCCCCCTGTGGAGAAAATAACCTCCAGGTGATTTTTTTTCTGCATTCATTCAATGAACATTGAGCATGTGTTACATGCCAGGAACTATTCTAGGCTTTGAGGATACAGCAACAGTGAACTAAACAGGAAAACATCCTTGCCTTATGGAATTTACATTCTAGTAGGGGAAGACGATCATGCATGGTTTGGATTTCTAGAGCTCGCCCATACACCATTCTCCTCTCTCTGGCCATTTACTGCTACTCTTAGCAGGAAGGGCCATGTGACAGGTTCTGATCAAGGTCTGGCTAATGTCTTGTGAGCAGAACTGACACTCCTTTCGAATGAAAACATTTCACTTTCAGTGCAAGAGACACTCTGTTCCCATGTCTTCCATGCTTGAAGAAATATGTATTGAGATGGAGGCAACACAAGTGGTCTGGATTTCAAAGTCACCTCATAGAGGACAGTTGTCCTAGAGTCAGACCCTCAGTGCACTTTGCATGAGAAAGAAACAAGCTTTACTGTGTTTGACCGCTGAGATTTTGTGGTTGATTTTCATTGTCTATCCTAATACACTGTAGTGTTAGATAATGCATTTGACTATAAATCTTTTTAAATACTATAATTTTCCCATATAAACATAGCTTATGAGCATTTAAAAGGTTTTTTCAGCTATATTTAGGATTTATTCCCTCTCAACAGCATGCACCATTTTAATTTCAGTGTGTGATACACAGACACACATATATTGAACCAAAGTAAGCAAAGTCAGATTCTTATTCCTATCAGTCATTGGTCACAATTTCCCTCTAAATACATTCTCTCCTGTCTTGAATATCACAAGGTAAGAATTATAAGAATTCTTACATTTTTTTCAAAAGAGTTCAGGGCACTGGGAGAGAGAGGGAAAAAAAAAAAGCTAAACTAAATTGGTTATTTAGAATAGAAATTGGAATCAGATGAAAAAGTGAATTTCATCCATTTGCTGTAGAATGATGATTAACTCTCCACAATGTTTTGTTTTGTTTTTTTTCTGTGCTTTTTAATATGACTCTGAATGTCCCAGGAAACTAACTGCCCATCTGTCATCCCAGAAGATTACTCTGTTGTGAACAGTGTTCTTTTTCAGCTGTTTTCTGAGGTATTTGCTCTATAATTTTTTCACTCCTAATCATTTACCACTGTAGTCTTTCTGCAAGATTTCAAGTACAAAATTCATCATAGCACAACATGTTTTTTAAAGGATTAGATTAACTCTCATAAGACACATTTATATTACTATAACCAGGATTTCCTCCTATCTCCATGAAGTCTCTAGGGAAAGGCCCCTTCCTTGTAAAAACTGGATAAATTTCTCTTAAATGCTCTTCTGGAGTTTCTTGCATAAGATGTCTCTTTGGGAGACTATGGACTGTGGCTTCATGAACATAGGGAACACGCCTGCATCACCCACTGCTGTATCTCCAGGACTCAGCTTAGTGTCGTACACAGTAGGTATTCAACAAAACGTATACTAGCCCATCTTAACCCCCCTTAACTGATTATTTACATAAAACCACTATAAACACAAATAGCAGTGCTCAATTGTTTTAAATGAATTTAAAAGATGAATTAACATATAAATTCAGTTATCTCTCTGAGTTGGAGATCTATTGCCATTAGTTTGATTTTATGGCATCCTGGCCGCATTTTCCAAATGTAGTGCCATTTTCTAAAATGATAAAAATTTGAATAAGAATCATGTTACACACCCCCAGAAAGATTATGATATAAACTAAAAGTCATCATAAATGATAATAGAAAATCCAGATTTATCTACATATCTTGAGTTATTTATGCCTTCATGCCTTTTTTAAAATTATTTCTTCCTTATTGCTGAAGTTGCAATGAGAGAAAAGAGAGAGCGAGAGAGACAAAGGGAGAGGGAGGAGGAGAGACAGGGAGAGAAAGAATGACAAAGATTGCTGACAATCAATGAATCTGGGTTAAGAGTGGGTGTTTTAGGTATTCGGTGTACCACTATAGTAGTCAGAATAATGGACCCTAAAGATGTCCATGCCCTGATCCCCAGGACCTGTGAGTAAACAGCAAAAGGACTTTGCAGATGTGATTAAGTTAAGGATCTTGAAGTGAGGAAATGATCGTGGTTTATCCACGTCAGTCCAATGTAATCACAAGCACCCTTATGAGGTAACAAGTGAGGCAAAAGAATCAGAGAAGGAGATATGACAACAGAATCAAGAGTCAGTGCCAGAGAGAAGCCACATTGATGTCTTGGAAGATGGAGGAGGCCATGAGCCAAAGAATGAAGGTGGCCTTTAAAGGTTGAAAAAAGGCAAGAAGACAGATTATCTCCTACAGTATCTCAGTGGAACGCAGCTCTGTTGACTTATGTTTGATTTCTGTACTCCAGAACTTTAAGGTAATAAACCTGTTAAGCCATTAACAAATTTCATTAATTTGTTATAGCTGCAGTAGTGGTTACAACTACTATTTCAGATTGCTAGAGATTTAACAATTGTCAGATTGTAAACTTGGAAAAAATTATTGAACTTAACATTAGCCAGTATAACAATCATTTTAGGACAAATTTTCCAATACTTTTTCCTTAATGATACATAATTTACATGATATAAAAAGATTATAAGAATAAAATTTGATGAGTTTTAACAAAAGTATAGAATTGTGTAATATTCCTGTAAAGATACACATTTCCATCACCCCAGAAATTTTCCTTGTGATTCTTTACAGTTAATCTCCCCAGCTACTTAAGATTTTTTTGTCATTTTAGATTATTTTCCCTGTTTTATGTATGTTTTTATATAAATGAAATCATATTCTTTTCTGTCTGATATTTTTCATTCAACAAAATTATTTTGAGATCCATCCACATAAGCAGTTTGGCTTTTTTTTTTCTTAGAAGTTCTGTATTATGTAAATATATCAATTTGTTTCTCCATTCACCTTTTGGTAAGCGATTTGGTTGTTTGGGGTATTTAGCTATTATGAATAAAGCTGCTAAAAAAGCAGTCTCACAGAAGGTTTTATTGTGTGTAGGCACATGTGTGTGTAGGTACATGCCTACACTGCTCTTGGATATATAACTAGCCTAGAAGTTAAATTGCTGGGCATAACATAGGAGAGTATTTAACTTCGTAAGAAACTACTAAACTGATTCCAATTAGATGTTCCACTTTTACATTCCCATCAGCAGACACTTCAAGAAAATTTTTTTTTAATTTACTAGATAAATTTGACGTGTAACATTGTGTAACCTTAAGGCATACAGCATGTTACCTGACACATTTATAAGCTGTAATATAATTTCCATTATTAATGTTACATAACTTTTAGTACAATATTACCTATATTCATGATACTATACAGTAGATCTCTATGGCTTATTTATTACTCATTACAAATTTGTAACCTTAAACATGGTCAGTCTTATCCTATTCCCTCATCCCCTGGTAACCACCATTTTACTCTCTGGTTTTGTTTGGTTTTTAACAAATTTGATTTTTTTATATTCCACATATAAGTGGTACTATACAGTATTTGTCTCCCTCACTTTCATAATGTGCTCAAGCCTCATCCATGTTGTTGAAAATGGCAGGATATCCTCCTTTTTCATAGCTGAATAATGTTCCTTTTTTTTTTTTTTTTTGTGGTATGCGGGCCTCTCACTGTTGTGGCCTCTCCCGTTGTGGAGCACAGGCTCCAGACACGCAGGCTCCGGACGTGCAGGCTCAGCGGCCATGGCTCACGGGCCCAGCTGCTCCATGGCATGTGGGATCTTCCCAGACTGGGGCACAAACCCGTGTCCCCTGCATCAGCAGGTGGACTCTCAACCACTGCGCCACCAGGGAAGCCCTGCCACATCTTTTTTTTGTGTGTCATCCACTGATAGTCATTTGGGTTGGATCCATATCTTGGCTATTTTAAAAATGCTGTTATAAACACAGCACTGTATATAGCTTGTCAAAATTCTGTTTTAAAACAGACCATGCAGCTCAATATCATAAAAACAAACAACCCAATCAAAAAATGGGCAGAAGACCTAGATATTTCTCCAAAGAAGACATACAGATGGCCAAGAAGCATGTGAAAAGATGCTCAACATCACTAATTATTAGAGAAATGCAAATCAAAACTACAATGAGGTACCACCTCACACTGGTTAGAAAGGCCATCATTAAAAAGTCTGCAAATAACAAATGCTAGAGAGGGTGTGGAGAAAAGGGACCCCTCCTACACTGTTGGTGGGAATGTAAGTTGGTGCAGCCACTATGGAAAATAGTATGAAAGCTCCTCAGAAAACTGAAAATAGAATTAGCATATGATCCAGCAATCCCACTCCTGGGCATATATCCAGACAAAACTATAATTCAAAAAGATACATGCACCCCTATGTTCATAGCAGAACTGTTCACAATAGCCAAGACATGGAAACAGCCTAAATGTCCATCAACAGATGAATGGATAAAGAAAATGTGATACATATATACAATGGAATATTGCCCAGCCATAAAAATGAATGAAATAATGCCATTTGCAGCAACATGGATGGACCTAGAGATTGTCATACTGAGTGAAGTCAGACAGAGAAAGACAAGTATCACATGATATTGCTCATATGAGGAAGATTAAAAAAAGGTACAAATGAACTTACCTACAGAACAGGAATAGAGTTACAGATGCAGAAAACAAACTTATGGTTACTGGGGGTAAGGGGAGGGGGAGGGTTAAACTGGAAGATTGGGATTGACATATACACACTACTGTATATAAAATGGGTTACTAATAAGGACCTACTATATAGCACAGGGAACTCTACTCAATACTCTGTAATGGCCTATATGGGAAAATAATCTTAAAAAGAGTGGATATATGTATATGCATAACTGATTCACTTTGCTGTACACCTGAAACTACCACAACATTGTAAATCAACCATACTCTAATAAAAATTAATTTTAAAAAAAGAAAGGATACATTCACCCCAATGACCATTGCAGCACTGTTTACAGTAGCCAAGACATGGAAGCAACCTAAATGTCCATCGACAGATGAATGGATAAAGAAGATGTGATACATATATACAATGGAATATTACCCAGCCATTAAAAAGAATTAAATAATGCCATTTGCAGCAATGGAGATGGACCTGGAGATTATCATACTAAGTGAAGTAAGTCAGACAGAGAAAGACAAATATCATATGATATAGCTTATATGCAGAATCTTTTTAAAAAATGATACATCTGTAAAATGAACTTATTTACAAAACAGAAACAGACTCACAGACTTAGAGAACAAACTATGGTTACCAGAGGAAGGGTGAGGTGTAGGGATAGACTGGGAGTTTGGGATTGACATGTACACACTGCTATATTTAAAACAGATAACCAACAAGGACCTACTGCATAGCACAGGGAACTCTGCTCAATATTCTGTAATAACCTAAATGAGAAAAGCGTTTGAAAAAGGATACACGTATATGTATAACTGAATCACTCTGCTGTACACCCAGAACTAACACAACATTGTTAATCAACTATACTCCAATATGATAAAATATTTTTTTTAAAATTTTGTTTTTATTTCCTTTGGGTATATACACAGAAGTGGAATTGCTAGATTCTATGGTAGATCTATTTTTAATTTTTTTTTCCATAGTGGTTGGACTAATTTATATTCCCACCAACAGTGTATAAAATTTCCCTTTTCACCGTATCCTAACCAGCACCTGTACTCTCTTATCTTCTTGATGATATAGCCATTCTAACAGGTATGAGGTAATATTTTATTGTAGTTTTTGTTTGCATTTCCCTGATGATAGTAAAGTTGAGCATCTTCTCATATGCCTACTAGCTATTTTGATGTCCTCTTTGGAAATATGTCTATTTAGTTCTTCTGCCTATTTTTTAATAGGGTTATTTGTTTGTTTTTTCTTTGTTATTAAGTTGTATAAGGTCCTTATATATTTTGTTTAATAATTTCTATTGACCTACCTTCAAGTTCACTGACCCTTCCTTCTGCATTTTACTATATAATCTATATTTAAACCCAATCACTCTAATCTTTAATTTCATGTTTAGTTTTTTTTAGTTCTAGGATTCTTGCTTGGTTCGCTTTTAGAATTTTCATATCTCTTTTGAAATTCACGTGTCTTACTTTCACAGGGATTCCTTTTTACATATTTTAACTGCTATTTCAATGTCTTAGCCCAGATATTGGAATCAGTAGGCAATCTGTGGGTTTGCTTCTATTGACTATTTCTCCTTATAATTATATTTTGTTGACTTTTATTGTGCCTGGTAGTATTTGACACTGAACATTATAAATGATACACTGTAGATACTCTGGATTATTTGTGCTCCTCCGAAGAGTGTGGAGTTTTGTTCCCATAGATACACAGTTAAATGATGAATCACCTTTATCCATGGCAGATTGGTCACTGAAGATCTATTTTGGATTTTGCCTTAATCCTAGGGCACAGACCTTAGTTCTGTCATGTGGTTCTTATACCTAAGGCATGATGCTATTGGGATTTTACTTAAAAGCCCCAACTGTTCACTAAGCTATTAAAGCTTGATAAGGAGCGAACCCCCAACTCTTCCCGACACCAGAAAACTGTTTAATTCTAATTTTTTTTTAGCCTTCCAGCTTTTAATTTTCTGGGAGCCTCACCCCATGCATGTACACTTTAGGAGTATATTAATATTGGGGGGGAAATATATATGCAGATTTTTTAAGCTTCCACCCCCTGTGACTTTCCTCTTTTACTGGATTCCTGTTTCAATTTCTAGCCATTCTCACAACTAGGGAAAAAAATAATTTAAATGTGGATTGAAACTGTCATATTTTCTTTTTTTCAAACATTTTATTCCCTAAAATTTCTGCCAATGTTTTATCATTTTTCTGTGCTTTCAAATAACTATCATATATATCTTGTTTAACATTTATAATTGTTAATAGCACAAATATTAGTTCAATGAAGTCTACATGACGATTACTCAAAGTAAGAAGTCCTTAGGGAAACTTTTAAAAGAAATGCCTAAAATATAAAACTGAAGCAAAAATACGTAAAAATAAAAGAGACACACGACAAATGAATAGATTCTGAATCTAATCAAGTCTTTCTATCCACCTACAAGCTTACAGGAAAAAGAAAAGTAAGATAAGCCAAACCATGAGGGAACTGGTAAATTCATAATGTACAACATTCTACAGTACAAGTGATCTGATTTCTCCCAACAGATCAACGGCATAAAAATGGAATGGGGGGGGACCTGCAAGATGGCAAAGGAATTAACACATGGAGATCACCTTCCTCCCCACAAACACATCAAAAATACATCTACAGGGCTTCCCTGGTGGCGCAGTGCTTGAGAGTCCGCCTGCCGATGCAGGAGACGCGGGTTCGTGCCCCGTTTCGAGGGGATCCCACGTGCCGCGGAGCGGCTGGGCCCGTGAGCCATGGGCGCTGAGCTTGCGCGTCCGGAGCCTGTGCTCCGCAAATGGGAGAGGCCACAACAGTGAGAGGCCCGCATAACGCAAGAAGAGGCCCACATAGCAAAAAAAAAAAAAAAAAAAAAAATACATCTACATGTTCAACAACTCCTACAGAACAGCTACTGAACAAATGCTAGCAGAAGACCTCAGACTTCCCAAAAGGCAAGAAACTCCCCTCGTACCTGGGTAGGGCAAAAGAAAAAAGAAAAAACAGAAGAATATGGACGGGACTTGCACCTCTGGGAGGGAGCAGTGAAGCAGGAAAACTTTTCACACACTAGGAAGCCCCTTCACTGGCGGAGACTGGGGTGGTGAGGGGGAGCTTCGGAGCCGCGGGGGAGAGCACAGCAACGGGGGTGCGGAGGGCAAAGCGGAGAGATTCCCGCACACGGGATCGGTGCCGACCAGCACTCACCAGCCTGAGAGGCTTGTCTGCTCACCCAGCAGGGCAGGTGGGGGCTGGGAGCTGAGGCTCGGGCTTCGGAGGTCAGGTCCCAGGGAGAGGACTGGGGTTGGCTGCATGAACACAGCCTGAAGGGGGCTAGTGCACCACAGCTACCCGGGAGGGACTCTGGGAAAAACTCTGAACCTGCCTAAGAGGCAAGAGACCATTGTTTCAGGGTGTGTGAGGAGAGGGGATTCCTTCCCTGCCCACAGAAGGCAGAGCACCGCCTAAATGAGCCCCAAAGATGGGCGCTAGCTGTGTCTCCTTGGACACCAGAGACAGACATGAACTGCTAACACTGCTGCTGAAGCCAACAAGAAGCCTGTGTGCAATCACAGGTCACTATCCACACACTCCCAGGAGCTTGCGCAGGCCGCCACTGCCAGGGTCCCATGATCCAGGGACAACTTCCCTGGGAGAACACACAGCGTGCCTCAGGCTGTTACAACGTCATGCTGGCCTCTGCGGCCACAGGCTCGCCCCACATTCCAATTAAAACTACCGGACCCCTTCCTTCCCCCGGCCTGAGTGAGCCAGAGGCCCCTCATCAGCCGCTGCCTTAACCCCATCCTGTCTCAGTGGGAACACAAGCCTGAGAGTGACTTACATGCAGAGGTTGGGCCAAAACCAAAGCTGAACCCCAGGAGCTGTGGGAACAAAGAAGAGGAAGGGAAATTTCTCCCAGCAGCCTCAGCAGCAGCAGATTAAATCCCCACAGTCAGCCTGAGGTACCCTGCATCTGTGGAATACCTCAAGAGACAACAAATCAACCCAAAATTGAGGAGGTGGAATTTGAAAACAACTGTAGACTTGGGGTTTGCTGTCTGCGACTAATTTGTTTCTGATTTTTATGTTTATCTTACTACAGTTTTTAGCGCTTGTTATCATTGGTGGATTTGTTTATTGGTTTCGTTGCTATCTTCTTTTTTATTACTTTTTAATTTTTTTATTATAATAATTTTTATTTTAATTACTTTATTAAAAAAATTTTTTTTCTTCTATATTTCTCCCTTTTCTTCTGAGCCACAGGGCTGACAGGGTCTTGGTACTCCAATCAGGTGTCAGGCCTGAGCCTCTGAGGTAGGAGAGACAAGTTTAGGAAATTGGACCACCAGAGACCTCCCAGCCCCATAATATCACCATAATATGAACTGGTGAGAGCTCTCCCAGAGATCTCTATCTCAACACTAACACCCAGCTCCAACCAATGGCCAGCAAGCTCCAGTGCTGGATGCCCCATGCCAAACAACTAGCAAAACAGGAACACAAAGCCACCCATTAGCAGACAGGCTGCCTAAAATCATACTAAGTTTGCAGATACCCCAAAACACATCACCGGACATGGCCCTGCCCAACAGAAAGACAAGATCCAGTCCCACCTACCAAAACACAGGCACCAGTACCCAGTCCCCTCCACCAGAGAGCCTACAGAAGCCACTGAAGCAACTTTATCCACTGAGGGCAGACATGCAAAACAATGGGAAAGACGAACCTGCAGCCTGCAGAAAGCAGACCCCAAACACAGTAAGTTAAGCAAAATGGGAAGACAGAGAAATATGCGGCAGATGAAGGAGCAAGGTAAAAACCCAACAGACCAAACAAATGAAGAGGAAATAGGCAGCCTACCTGAAAAAGAATTCAGAGTAATGATAGTAAAGATGATGCAAAATCTTGAAATAGAATGGAGAAAATACAAGAAACATTTAACAAGGACCCAGAAGAACTAAAGAGCAAACAAATAATGATGAACAACACAATAAATGAAATTTAAAATTCCCTAGAAGGAATCAACAGCAGAATAATTGAGGCAGAAGAACGGATAAGTGACCTGGAAGATAAAACAGTGGAAATAAGTACCACAGAGCAGAATAAAGAAAAAAGAGTGAAAAGAATTGAGGACAGTCTCAGAGACCTCGGGGACAAAATTAAACGCATCAAACATTCAAATTATAGGGGTCACAGAAGAAGAATGGAAAAAAGAAAGGTTCTCAGAAAATATTTGAAGAGATTATAGTTGAAAACTTCCCCAATATGGGAAAGGAAATAGTCAATCAAGTCCAGGAAGCACAGAGAGTCCCATACAGGATGAATCCAAGGAGAAACACGCCAAGAGATATATTAATCACACTATCAAAAATTAAATACAAAGAAAAAGCAGCAAGGGAGGGGGCTTCCCTGGTGGCGCAGTGGTTGATAGTCCGCCTGCTGATGCAGGGGACACGGGGTTCGTGCCCCGGTCTGGGAAGATCCCACATGCCGCGGAGCGGCTGGGCCTGTGAGCCATGGCCGCTGAGCCTGCGCGTCCAAAGCCTGTGCTCCGCAACGGGAGAGGCCACAGCAGTGAGAGGCCCGCGTACTGCAAAAAAAAGAAAAGCAGCAAGGGAAAAGCAACAAATAACATACAAGGGAATCCCCATAAGGTTAACAGCGGGTCTTTCAGCAGAAACTCTGCAAGCCAGAAGGGTGTAGCAGGACATATTTAAAGTGATGAAAGGAAAAAACCTACAAACATGATTACTCTACCCAGCAAGGATCTCATTCAGATTCAACAGAGAAATTAAAACCTTTACAGACAAGCAAAAGGTAAGAGAATTCACCACCACCAAACCAGCTTTACAACAAATGCTAATGGAACTTCTCTAGGCAGGAAACACAAGAGAAGGAAAAGATCTACAATAACAAACCCAAAACAATTAAGAAAATGGTAATAGGAATATACGTATCGATAGCTACCTTAACGGTAAATGCATTAAATGCTCCAACCAAAAGACAGAGACTGGCTGAATGGATACAAAAACAAGAGCTGTATATGTGCCATCTCCAAGAGATGAGCTTCAGACATAGGGACACATACAGACTGAAAGTGAGGGGATGGAAAAAGATATTCCATGCAAATGGAAATCAAAGAAAGCTGCTGTAGTAATTCTCATATCAGACAAAATAGACTTTAAAATACAGACTATTACAAGAGACAAAGAAGGACACTACATAATGATCAAGGAATCAATCCAAGAAAAAGATATAACAACTGTAAATATTTATGCACCCAACATCGGAGCACTGTAATACATAAGGTAAATACTAACAGCCATAAAAGGGGAAATCAACAGTAACACAAAAATAGTAGGGGACTTTAACACCTCATTTTCACCAATGGACAGATCATTGAAAATGAAAATAAATAAGGAAACACAAGCTTTAAGTGACACAATACACCGATAGATTTAATATATATTTATAGGACATTCCATCATAAAACAACAACATACACTTTCTTTTCAAGTGCTGATGACCTATCCTGGAGAATGTTCCATATCTTGGGTCACAAATCAAGCCTTGGTAAATTTAAGAAAACTGAAATCATATCAAGTATCTTTTCTGACCAAAATGCTATGAGACTAAATATCAATTACAGAAAAAAAAAACTGTTAAAAATACAAACACATGGAAGCTAAACAGTACACTACTAAATAGCCAAGAGATCACTGAAGAAATCAAAGAGGGAATCAAAAAATACCTACAAAAAAATGACAATGAAAACACGAAGACCCAAAATGTATGGGATGCAGCAAAAGCAGTTCTAAGAGGAAAGTTTATAGAAATACAATCCTACCTCAAGAAACAAGTAACATCTCAAATAAACAACCTAACTTTACACCTACATAAATGAGAGAAAGAAGAACAAAAAAAACCCAAACTTAGCAGAAGGAAGGAAATCATAAAGATCAGGTCAGAAATGAATGAAAAAGAAATGAAGGAAACGATAGCAAAGGTCAATAAAACTAAAAGCTAGTTCTTTGAGAAGATAAACAAAATTAATAAACCACTAGCCAGATTATCAAGAAAAAAAGTGAGAAGACTCAAATCAGTAGAATTGGAAATGAAAAAGGAGAGGTAACAACTGACCCTGCAGAAATACAAAGAATGATGAGGGATTATTACAAGCAACTATATGCAAATAAAATGGCAACCTGGAAGAAATGGAAAAATTCTTAGAGAAGTACAACCTTCTGAGACTGAACCAGGAAGAAACAGAAAATATGAAAATACCATTTATAAGCACTCAAATTGAAACTGTGATTAAAAATCTTCCATCAAACAAAAGAACAGGACCAGACGGCTTCACAGGCAAATTCTATGAAACATTCAGAGAAGAGCTAACACCTATCGTTCTCAAACTCTTCCAAAATACAGCAGAAGGAGGAACACTCCCAAATGAGGCCACCATCACCCTGATACCAAAACCAGAGAAAGATATCACAAAAAAAGAAAACTACAGACCAATATCAATGATGAACACAGATGCAAAAATCCTCAACAGAATACTAGCAAACAGAATCCAACAGCACATTAAAAGGATCATACACCATGATCAAGTGGGGTTTATCCCAGGAATGCAAGGATTCTTCAATATACACAAATCAAACAATGTGATACAACATATTAACAAATTGAAGGATAAAAACCATACAATCATCTCAATAGATGCAGAAAAAAGCTTTCACAAAATTCAACACCCATTTATGATAAAAACCCTCCAGAAAGTAAGCATAGAGGGAACTTACCTCAACATAATAAAGGCCATATATGACAAACCCACAGCCAACATCATCCTCAATGGTGCAGAACTGAAATCATTTCCACTAAGATAAGGAACAAGACAAGGTTGCCCACTCTCATCACTATTATTCAACATAGCTTTGGAAGTTTCAGCCACAGCAATCAGAGTAGAAAAAGAAATAAAAGGAATCCAAATCGGAAAAGAGGAAGTAAAGATGTCACTGTTTGCAGATGACATGATACTATACATAGAGAATCCTAAAGACGCTACCAGAAAACTACTAGAGCTAACCAATAAATCTGGTAAAGTAGCAAGATACAAACTTACTGCACAGAACTCTCTTGCATTCCTATACACTAATGATGAGAAATCTGAAAGAGAAATTAAGGAAACACTCCCATTTACCACTGCAACAAAAAGAATAAAATACCTAGGAATAAAGCTATCTAAGGAGCCAAAAGACCTGCATGCAGAAAACTATAAGACACTGATGAAAGAAATTAAAGATGACACAAAAGATGGAGTGATATACCATGTTCTTGGATTGGAAGAATCAACACTGTGAAAATGACTCTACTACCCAAAGCAATCTACAGATTCAATGCAATCCCTATCAAACTACCACTGGCGTTTTTCACAGAACTAGAACAAAACATTTCACAACTTGTATGGAAACACAAAAGACACCGAATAGCCAAAGAAATCTTCAGAAAGAAAAACGGAGTTGGCGGAATCAGGCTCCCTAACTTCAGACTATACTACAAAGCTACAGTAGTCAAGACAATATGGTAGTGGCACAAAAACAGAAATGTAGATCAATGGAACAGGAGAGAAATCCCAGAGATAACCCACGCACCTATGGTCACCTTATCTTTGATAAAGGAGGCAAGAATATACACTGGAGAAAAGACAGCCTCTTCAATAAGTCGTTCTGGGAAAACTGGACAGCTACATGTAAAAGAATGAAATTAGAACATTCCCTAACACCATACACAAAAATAAACTCAAAATGGATTAAAGACCTAGATGTAAGGCCAGACACTATAAAACTCTTAGAGGAAGACATAGGCAGAACACTCTATGACATAAATCACAGCAAGATTCTTTTTGACCCACCTCCTAGAGAAATGGAAATAAAAACAAAAATAAACAAATGGGACCTAATGAAACATAAAAGATTTTGCACAGCAAAGTAAACCATAAACAAGTCAAAAAGACAACCCTTGATTGGGAGAAAGTATTTTCAAACAAAGCAATTGACAAAGGATTAATCTCCAAAATATACAAGCAGCTCATGCAGCTCAATATCAAAAAAACAAACAACCTAATCCAAAACTGGGCAGAAGACCTGAATCGACATTTCTCCCAGGAAGATATACAGATTGGCAACAGACACATGAAAGGATGCTCAACGTCACTAATCATTAGAGAAATACAAATCAAAACTACAGTGAGGTATCATTTCACACCGGTTAGCATGGCCAACATCAAAAAATCTACAAACAATAAATGCTGAAGAGGGTGTGGAGAAAAGGGAACACTCTTGCACTGTTGGTGGGAATGTAAATTGATACAGCCACTATGGAGAACAGTATGGAGGTTCCTTAAAAACCTAAGAATAGAACTACCATGGGCACCCATCAATCCCACTACTGGGCATATACCCTAAGAAAACCATCATTCAAAAAGAGTCATGTACCACAATGTTCATTGCAACTCTATTTACCATAGCCAGGACATGGAAGCAACCTAGGTGTCCATCGACAGATGAATGGATAAAGAAGGTGTGGCACATATATACAATGGAATATTACTCAGCCATAAAAGGAAACGAAATTGAGTTATTTGTAGTGAGGTGGATGGACCTAGAGGCTGTCATACAGAGTGAAGTAAGTCAGAAAGAGAAAAACAAATAACATATGCTAACACATATATATAGAATCTAAGAAAAAAGAAAATGGTTCTGACGAACCTAGGGGCAGGACAGGAATAAAGATGCAGACGTAGAATGGACTTGAGGACACGGGGAGGGTGAAGGGTAAGGTGGGTCGTAGTGAGAGAATGGCATGGACATATATACACTACCAAACGTAAGGTAGATAGCTAGTGGGAAGCAGCAGCATAGCACAGGGAGATCAGCTTGGTGCTTTCTGACCACCTAGAGGAGTGGGACAGGGAGGGTGGGAGGAAGAATCAAGAGAGAGGAGACATGGGGATATATGTATATATATAGCTGATTCACTTTGTTATTCAGCAGAAACTAGCACTACACTGTGAACCAATTATACTCCAATAAAGTTGTTAAATAAATTAATTAAATGACCAATAACAGAAAAAATTGTTCCTAATCACAAAAAAAAAAAAAAATGGAATGAGGGCTTATAGCATAAAAGAGACCCATAACAACCAAAATGTTATAACTGGTCCTAGTTTTATAGTTTGATTTTTAAAAGTAACTAAAAAAAAAGAACATTTTTGAGATAATTAGAGAAAATGGAACATTGACTGGGAATTAGATGATATTAGTAAATTATTGTTATCTTTCTATGTAACAATGGCACGGTGATGATGTTGGCATAACTTTCTCAGAAATGTGCCCTGAAATATTTAGTAGTAAAATGATATCACATCTGAAATATGTTTTAAAATTTAACAGGGAGTAGAAACATGAAACAGCATTGAAAAAAGTTTGATGTTTTATGATATATAAAGTTTTTGTTATTTTTTTATTTATTGTATTACTGTTTTACGTATCCTTGACATTATTTATTAAACATAAAACAATATCTGCATAAGAGTGGATTCAAGATGTTTACTTAAGCCAGGAATGGAAAAAGTGTAGTATGTATGTTACTATTCCTGCGTTCTGTGCCTATGGAAGACACTGTGAAATGATGAAGACACTTTTCCTAATAAGCAAGGTTAGCTTTCTCAGCCAAGCCCTCTGGACAGCTAGAAAACAATGGATTGACGCTAGCATGAACGATAAAACATCCCTGCAAATGTCCTTTCATTCCATTTTATTTTTTCTCTTTCTCTCTCTAAGAACCAGTATTTTCTCTGATTTTTCCATGAAGTGTTTAATATGAGCACCTAAGAGTCTACTGGAGAGCAGAAGGTTGTGGAAGATAGTACCAGAGCTCCCTGATACTCATTTCACACTCTGGACCCACAGATACCTCTTGTGTTGAGCTGGTGGAGAGAGTGACTGTACAGAGGACAGCTGACCTGAGGAGTTCTTTGGAACCACAGAAGACTTTGGATCAACAAGAAATAGTATTTTGTTGTATTAAATCTCTGATATTTGAAGGATTTGTTGTTATTATTGACCTGCCTTTAAGCCCAGACTAACTCAATAAGGGGGTAGAAATGTCAATAATTTTATATATGAGATGATCAAAAATGGGGTGTTTTAAAATTGTACTCTACATCTTTACTGATAATAATAACAGCCATTTATTGGTACTTTTATGTGTTAGGAATCCTTAGTGTTTTAGAAGATTATGTTATATTCACTACATGAATTACATTCATAAAAAACCTAAAAGGAGGGTTTTGCATTTTACACACAAGAAAATTGAGGTTCAAAGTTAATAAATAATTTTCCCATGACCATGTAGCTAAGAGACAAGAAAGCCAGAATTTCAAACGAAGTCTGTATAATTTGAAGCCTGTGCTCTAAACCACTGTACTGTAGACTCTTTGAGGGTAGATATGGGACCTTATATTTTTACTGTATCCTCCAGTGAACTCGGTAAAAAATAGTAAGTCCACATTTTATTCAGCATGAGTTGAATACAATGAATAAATACATTCTGATGCAGGAAGTGAAGAGGACAATTTGAGGAAATAGATTGGGTGAGGAAATTCCACTAATAACAAGTTTTCTCTCTTCCGTATTTTAAAATCATTCATAACATGTTGGAAGTTGCTGGTGTACTACTACACTGCCAACTATACCTTGTTCTTAAAGGGCTTAGAGTTTAAATAAGCAATATGTGTGTGAAGGTGAGAAGGGAATTGGGAACCTTATTACTTATGCTGCTCACAAATATTTGTTGAATATTACAGGTATTATAGTAAGAGAGTCATGGCTAATATTTATGGAGCACTTTATAATGAACCAGGCAAGGTTTTCACATACTACCTCATTTAGAAGCCAAGTAGAGCTATGATAACAGTACTACTGTCATCCACATTTTACAGATGAGGAACATGAGACTCAGGGAGGTTAAATGACAGATGATGTAAGTAGTCTAAACACTGATCTAAGTCCAGATTTCAAGTTCTTAACTACTATACACTCTGTCTTCACTGGTGTCCTTCCTGCTTCTCTCTACCATCTAAATCTAAATGGCAAAATGTTTTGTTAAAAAGAGAAAGATTTCTGGTAGAAGTTAGATTCTGGTAAAATCCATGAAAGTTCTTGATTTACTCATTTTTAGAAAGTTATCTTTTTCTGAAAAAGTCAGTCCTTGGCATTTCCTCTTTGGCCAAATTCATGGCTTCTTCTAAAAATTCTGAAAACTATGTCTGGGTTTCCAGAAACAACATCTCAATGGAGATGAGCAAATTTTAATAATTAAGGTTCCCATATGATGTAGAGAATTTGGGGCTCCTCTTACAATTAGCTCAGCAAGACCAAGACCTATATAAACACTGACAGTACCTTCCCAATCAACTTGAGCTTTGGCCAAAACCTTTCTTCAGCATCTGTTGTCCAATTCTGACCTTTAGAAAGATCAGTTGGAGGCAGGAATAAAAGGCTTAAAAATAATACCTATGAATCACAGCATCTTAAACTTAGAAAACACTGTACATTATCATCTAGCCCAACTCTTTCATTTCACAAATGACAAATCTGAGAGGAGGGATTTTGTGACCAAAATCTCAATGGCAAATTAACATTTTTTTTTTTTTCTGAAACACAGTCCTGTGCTCTTTCTACCTCATTATAAGGGAGGGATGGGGAGATGGACTGTTTAAAGAAGGCAAGGTAAGAAGGTGATTATCTATATGAGGCCATTCTTATCAGAGGACTGAACAATAGGTAGTAAGCTTCAGTTTAAGCATTGGAGGAGCTCAATTAGGAAAAAAAAAACTCCATTATTCAGGGTAAAAATATTCTGGAGATGTCATGTATAGCATGGTGAATATATTTAATAATACTGTATTGTATACTTGAAATTTGCTAAGAGAGTTGATCTTAAGTGTTTCCATCACACACACACACACACACACAAAATTGTAACTATGTGAGGTGATGGATATGTTAATTAGCTTGACTGTGGTAATAATTTCATAATGTACACATATATCAAAACATCATGTTACTAGAGATTATCATACTAAGTGAAGTAAGTCAGAAAGAGAAAGAGAAATACCATACGCTATCACTTACATGTGGAATCTAAAATATGACACAAATGAACCTATCTATGAAACAGAAACACGGACATAGAGAATAGACTGGCGGTTGCCAAGGGGGAGGGGGGTGGAAGAGGGTAGGAGTGGGAGTTTGGGCTTAGCAGATGCAAACTGGTATGTATAGAATGGATAAACAACAAGGTCCTACTGTACAGCACAGGGAACTATATTCAATATCCTGTGATAAACCATAAGGGAAACTGTTACATAGAGAATGGATAGACAACAAGGTCCTACTGTATAGCACAGGGAACTATATTCAGTATCTGATAAACCATCATGGAAAAGAATATGAAAAAGAATATACAAAAAAAGAATATACATATAATATATATATATGACTGAGTCACTTTGCTGTAAAGCAGTAATTAGCACAACTCTGTACCTCAACTATACTTCAGTTAAAAAATAATAAATCAAAAAACTACACAACTTCATCAATTCAAAAAACAAAACAAAAAAATCATGTTGTATATGTTAAATATATACAATTTTTATATATTAGGTATATCTCAACAAAGCCCAGAGGAAAAAAGAAAATACAAGTACACTGAGGCACACACATACACAAAAACCCTTCTATTAGAAGTAGTTAAATAAAGAAATAGATAAGGAAAAAAGTTAGTTTCCTTTTCTATAAGCCTAAGAAATTCAAGTGGTTTTCACCAACGTAAAATGACATCTTTTTAATCCCCTCCATAGTCAATCAACATTCATTCCTTTCTCCATAAATATTTATGTAATGCTCTTGACCTCCCTAATTGCTTTTCAGTTTAAAGAAGCAAACAACACAGAACAGATACCTGTCCTCGTGAAACATTTTAATAGGGGAGAAAGGTTCTTTAAAAGTACACAAATCAACAAGATAAATGCACACTGTGATGTTATGAAGGACAAAATAAGGCAATAGGAAAGTACATGGGGAGGGTCCAATATATAAAGGGTCTTCAAGGAAAGTCTCTTGGGTTGGGATCTAAAAGACATAAACATGACAACTAGGGAAA
>NW_006789049.1:1922978-1939778 GCF_000442215.2 Lipotes vexillifer
GGAAAGAGTCAGAGCAAAGGATTCCAGCTAGAAGGAACAGCAACTGCAAGCAGAGGCAACTTGTATCCATAAACAATACGGTTTCAGGGGCAGCTAAGCAAGAAAATGATTTTCCCCTGGACTCAGCAAATACTGGCATCCTCACCCCGGTCTTTCAATTTCCCTACCATTATCTGCTTAAGTTTCTAAATTTTCTTTTTTCCCCCTGAATTTCTTTAGTGCTTTTATATAGATGACCATCTGGTGCAACTTAAAACCTCTAAGGAGACTCTAATCTTTTAATAATCACCAGAGATATCCTCTGTAAACATTTAATTTCAGTACTTCTATACTGATCAATCTGATTTCTGACAGAGGCAAACAGCCAATATCTATGTGTGTGTAGACAGATGGAAAATAAATGTCTAATATCCTACCCAACAGAGTCTCCTCAGTAATTCCCTGACCACCATACCCATGTGACAAGAAGAATAAGCACTTCGTGATATCTGTGCTGTGTTGACAGAACACACTGATTATCATAGTTAGTGTGTATTGTCAGTATGTCAGCTTTGATTTTTCACTCTGACAGGCATTTACTACTATGTATGGGCCTGTTCTAGGCACCACACAGATTTACAGATCAAAACTAAACTTATGGTTCCTTTTTTCCTTCAAGATTATATTTTTCTTCTCTGAGGGTAGAGAATGGGCTTCATATTCATGACTATTCACAGCAACCTCTATTTTTCCTCTTTAGCATGTACGTTAATTGTTATATAATATCCTTGTGCGTAATTATTTAATATTCTGCACTAAATGTTAAGTTCTTCAGGGAATAGGGGGCAGGTTTGTCCTGTGCATCATTGTATTAAGCATCTTTCACAGTGGGTAACTCATAATAAGTGCCGATCAAATCTTCTTGTATATATAAATAAATTAATTAATTAAAGTGTATTCATAAGCTAGAAGGGTACTAGTCTGTTTGGATTTGGGAGAGGCAAGACATAAACTCATGAAATGCTTAGGCGGTGAGGCAGTATTCACTCATTCAGCAAATATTTGAATAACCATTATGTGATTGGCATTATGCTGGGGACAGATTATTGAGTAAAATCAGGGAAAGTCTTCAGTTTTACTGAGCTGAATTTCTGGTTGTGGATCCAGATGCTAGTCAAATAATCACACAAAATGGAAAAACAGAACTCAGACAAACGCCATGAAGTTGCTGTATAGTGATTCATTTAGATTTTAGGAGCTCTAAGCAAGGGACTGCCAAGAGAAAAGTAAGGACAACTGACTACAGTCAGGTAAGTATAGCTTTGATTTGCTCCATTACTGTTAATAGCTTCCTCTCTGTCCGTGGCCACAGGCAACATAGAACCTGTTAGCACATCTCAGCCAGTGAGGCACTCTTTTCAGGCCCTACAGCCCACCCTCCTTTGAAACCTTTCTTCCTGACTGGTATCATGCTCCCTCACTCCTGTAATCTACCTCTTCATTTGGTCCCTTTGCATAGGTGTCACATTTGGACAGTTAGCTTGGTTTGCTTGCACCCTACATCTAGGTACCTCCTCCAGTATTAATCCATCCCAGCAACCAATCTGTAGCTTAAAATCCCAATCCCCTGGTTTTTGTTTGTGCTGTAGGGGAATTGTGCCTTGTGTCATGTACTTCCCTGCCTCTGTACCTGTATATGCTCTTCCACCCACCTTCCACCCATTCTTCCCAGCCTCTCCAAATCCAACCCAAATGCTTCAGCTCTATTTCAAGTCTGATGTCCTTGAGGAGGTTTCTGATATTCCATTATCTCTGTACTTTGCAGTTTTCTGTTACTCAGAAGTAAAAGTAAATCACTTCATGCCACTTCCTGCTCAAAACTCTCTAGTAAGCTTCCTGTTCCACTGAAAATAAAACCCAAACACCTCACTATGCCCTGCCAAGTCCCTGCTCGAACTGCCCGTACAGTCCTCTCTGATGACACTCAGTATTTGTTCATCACCCCCACTTACTGATCATCTGCACGCTGGCTTTCTTTGAGTTCCTAAAACATGTCAACTTCATTCCCACCCAACAGCCCTGGAGCTTGCTATTCCCTTTCCTGCAGAACCTTCTTGAGATTCAAGAACATTACCTGCCTGGCTACTTCCTGCCAGACTATAATTATCTGTTCTGAGAGATCGTCCCTGGGCATCCACTTTCAAGTTACTTCTGCCTCACCCTTGTCAATCTCTATTAAATTATCCTAATTTATCTTCTCCATGGCTCTTACCACTCTCTCAAGATAGCTTGTTTACTTATGTAAGTAAAAATGGATACTCTGATAAGTACCTAACCAGCTGATCTTCATTACTGAGGAGTATGAATGCATTTCTATTGCACCTGGCCACTTACTCCTTCTTTGAACATAAGCATCTATTGGTACTTCAAGTTCTTTCTTCTGAGGTCTCTTCAATATTCCCTGCAGCCCTTCTAGACAGAAGTTAAATCATCAGCCCCTCCCCCGTGTTTTCATGCACAGTTTTTCCATGGAGCATATTTATGTACTATGTTCCTCAACAAATTCAAGGACTACAGGCCACTCAATGTCCCTTCAATCCACTATCAAAGCAGCTAGCCAACTTTTCACTTGTTGGATTTTCTAGAAGGAATCAGACTCAAGGGTACTGTGTTTCCCAAACTGAAGAAATATCATGTTAAACCCTGACTGGTCTCCTTAAAGTATCTGTCTCTTAAGATGAAGGAAGTAAGCCTATCCTTTCCATCCTTAGGGAAGGAGGTACACTCAGAGAATCACAAATGCTCTCAACAAAAATCCTCTTCTTTTATCTTCAACTGTGGACTTTTAGTTATGCTCATTGCAGGTGAGGATTTTAGTAGATATGGAAGTGGATTTCAATACCACTTTTGAAATGTGTGTGTATATATATATATAGATATAGATATAGATATATAAAATGACTTGCATGTCACTTTGGAGTATGGTATTTATTGTCATGGTGCTTAATCCAAAAAATTCCATTTCAACATCTTTATGAAGTGACTGTATCCAGAACTGCATTCATGATCTTTAAAAATGACTATGGCATGGGAACCTACAAATCAGAATGGAAACTAGCTGAAAACAACTGGTACAGCCATACTATTTTATAACAGATTAACATCAGCCCTCTCTGTCTCTTCCCACTAGGATCTACACCCTACGGAAACAAGGCACTTGTCTGTCTTGTTCACCACTGTGGATCCTTAGAGCCAAAAACAATATCTGTCACAGAGTACCTGCTCAGTAAATTCAGCTGAATGAATTAAATGACTAAACATTTACTATATGCCAGACAACACTGATACAAGCTTTGCGTTAAAATACACACCTCAAAGATAGTTATTGTTCTTTGTTAGATAAAAGAACTGAGGTTCGACATGTCTAAGCTGGGATTCCACCTAGGCAGTCTGACACGGAACACTCAAACTTTCTCTATCAGACTGTATTAGGTGCAAAGCTAATAGGTGCAGTATACTGCCAGCCCTCGAGGGATGGAACTGAGACTGACATTTCTTATATTCCAATGAAAAGAATAACACAGGTACAGACAACTATGGTACAATGGAGAATACATGTGCAATGAGAAATACATGTGCTGTAGAATTTCAGGATAAGGCACTATCAAATTTACTGGGCAAGACGCACTTTCAGAAAGGATTCTTAAAGTTGAAGCCTTCTCAGATTTCTCTGAAAAGATGTCTTTATTTTCAATAGCTATAGATGGGGAGTGAAAACATTCTAAGAGAATGAAAGGGTAGGGATGGAGTGAGAACAAAAAGAAGAGAATCAAGAGAAAATATAAAGCCAAATCCATCAATCTTGGTAGCGGATCAGACATTGTAGATAAAGAGAAAGAGGAATTGACTATTGATACAATGATTTAAGAGCTCCAAATTGACATGAGGAAGACAAAGAAAATGTTACCACCATTAAGAGAGATAGGAGCTTGGTGATGCTTTGGAACAGAAGCTAAAGGGAATATGACAAGAGTCTGGAGGATCAGATGCATAAATAAAAGGACTAGCTAGAATCTGGGGAGCCCACCCCAGAGAGTGAGTTTCACAAATTTGTAATGGTCCCAAATAGCATCTTTCAAGAGATGGATCTCTGTTCCAGAAAATGAAGAAATCAGTTAATTATGCTCTTTCCCCAGAAGGATAATAGGTGGTAATAGAGCCAAAATAATCTTTGTGGTACCCAATAGGTCTTTACCATTTCTGGGCCCTTCATTATAATGTTTGGCAGATATACACAGACCACGTTTGACTTCTTGGTATCTGGTTGCCTCCAGGTTCTACACAATTTTGGCCTTTTATATGTGGCTAAGGGAGATGCTCCCTATAAGATGGGTTGAGAATTGCCCATCCTGCCTGTGGACAATGTGAAATAGACAGAGGCAATTCTCAAGCTATATTTATATCTATAGCTATAGGTATGTTTATACCTATACCTATTATTCTTTTCCCAAAATACTGAACAGGAATTTATTCCCCAGAATGTTTGACTCATTTGAATATGTCAAAACATAGAACAGTTCCTGCATCACCAAGGACAGAATAAAAGAAATATTTCTAGATTGCATTTTAGGATTCACCTCAGGATTTCTAGTTCCAGAAATAAAATGATATTTGTGGTGCCGGGGTCTCAACTCAAAGCTTAACTGTTCAAATGGGAGCAGCTACCCTTCACCAAGTTAAGAAGAGATTTCAGCATGCTTACAGTTTATTTGAAGGATATAAGTAGAAACTTTGGAAATTTTCCTGTCATTCTTGGCCTGTTTTTTAGCAATCAGCAACATCTGTCTAGTCTCTCAACTTATGTCTATAAAAACAAGAACAGGGTTTCCCTGGTGGCACAGTGGTTAAGAATCCACCTGCCAACGCAGGGGACATGGGTTCAAGCCCTGGTCCAAGAAGATCCCACATACTGCGGAGCAACTAAGCCCGTGCACCACAGGCACTTGAGCCTGCGCTCAAGAGACCATGAGCCACAACTACTGAGCCTGCGTGCCACAACTACTGAAGCTACATGCCTAGAGCCCATGCTCCGCAACAAGAGAAGCCACCGCAATGAGAAGCTCACGCACCGCAACGAAGAGTAGCCCCCGCTTGCCGCAACTAGAGGAAAGCCTGGATGCAGCAACAAAGACCCAACGCAGCCATAAATAAATACATAAATACATAAATAAATAAAAATAAATTTAAAAACAAGAACATAAGGAGTAATAGCAGAAACTAAGGTTGACAGACCCCTACCTTACTTTGCCATATCAGAAAAATGAAGTGGAGCCACTGGAAAATGCAAGTTCCAGCTCCACGTCTGTAAGGTGAAAACGAGAGTTTTCTCATTCTCTGACTACTTCTTGAGAATAGAAAGGTTATAGTGAATGCAGAACTTTTCAATCAGCAAAATAATTTCATCCACTCATTTTCCTTTTTATTTGTTCCTTCAAATATTTACTGAGTATACATTTGTGTTAGATATTGCACTACTCTCTGGGTATACATTGCTGGGAAAAACAGAACTTGTCCCTGCTCTTATAGATTTTTCTTACTTTATATGTACAATGAGGATAATAGTTGCTCCATCTTAGGGTTGCTAGAATTTAATGAATTTTTAAATCACTCCATGTAGCAGGTGGCACACCTAGAATCCTCTATAATTTACGGCTTAAATTTTTCACTTGGAGATGCTTTTTGCCATGCAGCTGCTGGAAGATAGAATATCACTTCTCCTTGCTTTCTAGATGAAGCTTGTCACTGAGGGCTACTCAGCAATTTCTAAATAATTCAGATGGCTAGAGGCAGGCCCAGACACAGGTTCAGGTACTTACTGCAGCCTGCTTGGTTTCAGTTCATTCCTACGCACGATTCTCAGGCCCTGGTGCCCCCATGAATGACTCAATGCATGGGGAAGGTATATCCCCCTCAAATGTTCCTGCCAGCTTCATGGGGGTGCGTGGCCCCTGCAGCAGCTGGGAGTGGTGGCAAATGAGGCAAATTCCACCTCAGGGAAACTTGCTAAGGAAACATGGCTGCTCCACTTCCAGAGGAAGCAGCTAAATTTCCACCAGCAAATCTCCAGGAACTTGGATGGAAAAGGGAAATGTGGTCAGCAGCACCCTTGGATGGAAAAGCACCCTTGGATGGAAAAGGGAAATGTGGTCAGCAGGCCCCACCAGCCTACCGAAGAGGCTGTGGATGGAACCCCTGTGCTGCCAGCCCTCTGGTTGTCTAGGGCCCTTGTGCTGGTGTGTGACAGGCCACCTCAGAGGGCCAATTAGCAAAGCCACCAGGTCTGGTTTGGGAAGGATCGCTGCGGTAAGCCTGCAGGAGTGTCAGGGGCCGCTTCCGCAGGGTCTCACTGCGTGCACCACACTCTGTCAGCTCCTGCTACTTGAAAGGAATGGGAGCAGGTGCTACATTAATATTTATCATTCCTCCTTTAAACAGCATTTGATCTGACAGTGTGAAATACCAGGCACAGAAACTTTCCCACGAGCCCGTTCTCCGGCGTCCTACTTTCTCTCCATGACTCCCGCTACCTGAAATCTGGAGGCTAGAATTTCCAGTTAATTAGTTCAGGACTTGCCCATTCTGAACCATCACAGTGAGAGTGATGAAATGCCCATTTTCTTATAGGTCTATTTGGAGTTATTTTCAGCTAGTTCTTATCGAGGATACTACCTTAAACTTTAAAGGGTGTGTATTAGTTTCCTGGGAATGCTATAACAAAGTACCACAAACTGGGAGGCTTAAAACGGGAAGGGCTTCCCTGGTGGCGCAGTGGTTGAGAGTCTGCCTGCCAATGCATGGTACACGGGTTCGTGCCCCGGTCCGGGAAGATCCCACGTGCCACGGAGCGGCTGGGCCCATGAGCCATGGCCGCTGAGCCTGCGCGTCTGGAGCCTATGCTCTGCAACGGGAGAGGGCACAACAGTGAGAGGCCCGTGTACCGCAAAAAAAAAAAACCAGGGGAAATGTATTCCTTCACAGGCCTGGAAGCTAGAAGTCCAAAATCAAGGTGTCCACAGGGTCGATTTCTTCTGAGGGCTATGGGGAGAATGTGTTTCATGCCTCTGCCCTGGCTTCTGGTAGTTCCCAGAAATCCTTGGTGTTACTTGGCTTTGTGGCATCATAAGTCCAATCTCTGCCTCCATCTTTACAGGGACTTCACTGTGTGTTTCCTCTCTCTTTGTCTCCAAATCTCTCTCTCCTTATGAGGACACCCGTTATTGGATTTAGGGCCCACCCTAATCAAGGATGACCTCACCTTACATCTGCAAAGACCCTATTTCAAAATAAAGTCATATTCACAGGTACCAAAGTTAGGACTTCAACAGTTTGTTTTGGGGGGAAACCATTCAACCCATGAAGGATGGGTTGGATGAAGGAATAGCCAGAGTTCTCTTCCGTACTTAGACAAGTTTCTTTGAAATGTTTCCTGGTCTTCCATACAATGAGTATGTGGTGGAGCTAGAGCCAGAATTCAGTCATGCTATCTACTCTGTGACCAGAGAAAATCATAGGAAAATGGTACAGTCAATTTTCGTTATTCATGGTAGTTAAGTTCTATAAAGTAGTCACAAATACAGAATTTGCAAATATTAAAACCACTGCTCCTAGAAGAAATACAGGGTTAGGTTCCTGTGAGCTTCTGGTCACATTTTTGTCAACTGATGAATACATAGCCTTGTTTTTTGTGTGTTTGTGTTTAAAGACACCTTATTTCATGTGTAATGTCAAGTCATTAGCTTTGAACTCACAGCCAGCACCACTATATCTCATGTCTGAACAAAGCTTTTCTAACACACGCATTTTCTCCATAAGTCACATCACAGCCTACTTGTGCTTAGGGACACTAGACAGCACTACGCTTGGAGTCCACTTTAAACAGCAAAGTCACCAGTGGAAAGCTCAAAAAAGTGAAAAACACAGAACTCAATAGACTCAAAAGGAGACTGACTTACCGTATGAGAGTGAAACAAAAAGGCAGAGTATAACTGTGTTCAGCCTCAATTGGGAATGTGTATGTCAAGCACTTTAAATCTTTTGCTGCTCTTTGTATGTCTGCGTGTGACTGTGAAAGCACCATGGCTATTGATTTTAGATTATAAGTAAATTATAGCAAATAGGAAAATTTACAAATATGGAACCTGCAAATAATGAGGATTGACTGTTTATTGCAGCCAGTCCCAGTAGGTTTCATGTAGGAGGGCACACAAATCAGCTGCAAATGCCAAAATAAGTGAATTGATTTTAGGATTTCAAACAAATTAAGTAGGCAAATTCATAAATATGGAATCTATGGATAATGAGGATAGACTGTATATTGCAGCCATTTCTAGCAGGTTTTGTGCTGGAAGTGCACTCTCTCATCTGCAGATGCCAAAATGGATGGAGGCTCACTATCACAGAGCACCACAGTATTACTGCATGTCTTGGTGGGCGCCAGGGTAGATGGATACAGACCAAGCCTTGGAAGACCCATTCCCATCAATAACAATCTTGAACAAACCCTAGATGATACAATCTACATCAGGAAGGACAGGGGAAAGAGACCCTGAATTTGACTGACTTTACCTATAAATATAAAAGTAATGGAATTACCTAGATTAATCAGAATTATCTTTTTCTGCTGACAGGTAATAACAATGGATACCCAATATGTACAAATGTGTGCCTAACACCTAGTCCATGCCCTGCCATATAACAGGTGTTTAGAAGAAATATCTTTGACTGTAGGTGTCAGTGAGCATATCCTTGAGAAAATGCTATTTAAGCTCATACCTTAGGATGAGCTAGCCTCACAGTTTAGAAGGAAGTGGTATTCCCAGCAGATTGACCAATGTTTGTGAAGTCCAGGAACGAGGGAGAACAAAGTGAGATAAAAGAACGGAAAGTTTAGAGCGACTGCAGTGAGTATGCAAGGAGAACAGTTCAAAATGGGCCATAGCAGCAAAATATCAAAAATGTCGGTGTCAGCAACATTAAGCAGTTTGGCATCAGAAGTGTTTCCTGTATAATGGAGTGAAATATCAACTTCTTCAAAATCCAGCTACTTAAACGAAGGGCAGCTTGATGTAAGGTAGCAATTCTTCCATGAACACCTAAGTCCCCAAGCCTGCTATGACACCCATGAGCTCAAAACTGTGTTCCTGATAATACTAAGACATTATTTGCCTTTTTCACTGGATTGACATTTGTACTGAAGGTGCAAAAACAATGGTGAGAAATTTACTCGTGCCTTTGTACAAATCAAGTCACTGGCACCAGACGGTCCTAGTAGTTAACTGTTATATGCGTTACCATCACACACTCAAAAAAAAAAAAAAAGGCCAATTTCCAGCAAAGAATATTCTTGTGGAAGCAGTATAAATTATCAAAATTTTATATTTTAATCTTGAGTACACATCTTGTCAATATTGTATGTGATTAAATGATGAAATGGGAAGTATGCATGAGACATTACTGCCACGTAACAACGTATGATGATTGTCTTGAGGAATAATGTTTGTGTGAGTGTTTAACTGTAAGTTGAAGTAGGTGGACTTTTTTCCATGAAATGTAAACTCTGGTTGTTCAGACTTGGAAATCTGACATAAAAATATTTTCTTGAGAATTTCTTGAGAAAAATGAAGTAAGCCTGGCACTTAGAAAACAACTAATATTTGTTGTTAAAGATAAGATCTGAATGGAAAATGAGAGTTCTGAAAACCTTGTGTCTGCATCCATAAACCTGACAGCTTCCCAATACACAAGAACTCTTCCTATAGCATTATAGTGCCATTAGCAGATGTGATTTTTTTGGTACTATATAATAAAATGTGACAATATTTGAAAAATCCTCACAACAGTGAATCAATATTTTTCAAGTAACCATGGCATGAAGTCATAAAATCTTACAGTTGTAAAATATTCATTCAGAATGCAGGAAGGCCATTGTATCACAACGTAACAGAGTACAAAATTTCACTGAAAAGCGTTCAGGTTGCATATCACAACAGATCTCTGAGAAACTATCACTAGTTGAGTGTTGGTATAGCATCAAAGAAAAATATCCACAATTATCTACAAAGGTGATTAAAATATGTCTTCTTTTCCAACCATGTATCTCTGGGTGGTGAAATCTTTTTCACCCTCTTCAACCAAAACGTCACCTTGTAAAAAATTAAATGCAAAAGAAAATATGAGAATACAGTTCTCTTCTATTAATCCAAACACTAAAGAGATATTTTGAAGTGTTTAAGAATACAACTGTTCTAATTTTTTTGTTTTGAAAAATGATTTTTTAAATTAAAATATATATTGATAGTATGATATAATTGGTTTATTAATGTTATTTTAAATGAAGTGGTAAATAGTATTTTTAAATTTCCTCAGTTTTAATAAAGATGTTTAAAAAAAAAATTTCCTCAGTTTTAAATTCTAATATGGTAAACCACAGATATAAACCCCATGAACAAAAGATCTTTGGGGTCCTCAATAATTGGGATCCTAAGGCAAAACATTTTAGAACCACTGATATAAGGGAAAGAAAATGGACTTGATAAAGTCAATGGCCTGGACTCCCCTTCTCCTGCATCAGTAATTAACAGTGTGCTCCTAGATAATTAACTGAGCTCCCCAATGCCAGGTGCTTCTTGCATAAAATAAGAGTAATAATAATCATAAATGCTGATAGGGTCACTATAAGGATAAAGTGTACTCATATATGAGGAGACACTTCATACCCTCCAAAGCGCTATACAAACGTTATTTCCTTACCATTACTCATGACAATAGCACTTTGTACTAAAATGTGACAAATCATGTTAATAACAATTACCTTTCTGTGATAAAAAACGAAAACATGGATCAGCTAAATCATAATGCAAAACATTTCTATCTCATCCCTAGCACAGGTCAATTTGATTGGTTTTCATTATTTTTTAAAGTCTTTAGAAACCTCAGAAATTCTGATTACAGATAAGACCAATCTGGAAAACGGTTCGTAAATAATTATTTTGGAGTGCATGTGGATATTGCAGCAAAACTCAGGAAAAGACTCACAATGATCTGAAAGTCATGTACTAGTGTGGCTGCATGAACCATCTATGAGATCCAAACTAAAACACAAAGATAAGATACTCTGGGGCGTCCCTGGTGGCGCAGTGGTGGGGTGAGAGTCTGCCTGCCGATGCAGGGGACGCGGGTTCGTGCCCCGGTCTGGGAAGATCCCACATGCCGCGGAGCGGCTGGGCCAGTGAGCCATGGCCGCTGAGCCTGCGCGTCCGGAGCCTGTGCTCCGCAGCGGGAGAGGCCACAACAGTGAGAGGCCCGCGTACCGCAAAAAAGAGAAAAAGAAAACAAAAGATACTCTGATCAAAAAAAATCGTGTCTGAAGAAACTTTAGCAGCACTTTTATCCAATATCTCATCTAAAGCAAGAATCTCTTCCAAAAACCTCTGACAATTTATCCAGTCTCTCTTTAAATACTTCTAGCAGTTGGAGATACAACACCTGATACGGCAGTTCATTTTATGCATTACAGTTTTTTCAATGTGCATATGTAATTAAACAAAAAGCTAATGATCTTTCTGAATTTCTAACAAGTTCCCAAGTGATACTGGTGTTGCTGCTCAGGGACCACACTTTGAGAACAACTGACCTAGGTAGGGGTCTCACCACAATTCCTCACTCAGCTTACATGATAACATGTTGTGAGTTACATGCAACTGAATTGCAACATAGCCCGTTCATAGTTCTGAGGCTGTTTGGATGGCGAACTCTGAATAACTGTTTGTTAATAGGAGAGCAGTACTGTGAATAATCCACTACCATGGATAATCCAAAAGCCATTTCAGCTTGGTTTTGGAAGGTGTTCAAGTCAGATTTTAATTTTGCAAGAGCACTGGATTTGCCCTCATAAATAGGTTTTTTGCTGAGGCCAATGTTAAAACTGAGTGACTGCACTGTTTCTTCGGTAAACACGTGCTTTCTGCAGTGGGGAAGGCAAGCCAGCCAGCCTGGCATGCTGGCCATGGAGACAAACTTGACACTCATAATTCACAAAGCAGACAAAAGATAACTGAGAGCTGAGTCCATATAAGAATTTTTAAAATCACAGTTCCTAAAAACATGCATGAAGCTTGGGAAGATTTGGGGAAAACTCATCAGTTCTTCTTTCTATACAGATTAAACTCATGTAGCTTATGGAATTCAAACTATTTCCCTTGTACCCTGTGTTCAACCCATACACACACGCACGTGCGCACACACACACACACCTGTGTGAGTGTATATGTTTATGATTTTGCCTTTAGGAGGTCATAAAAGAAAAATACTTCTCAAAAGCTCACAAATCGCATTGCTACAACTGATAGGCATGTCAACGTTTATGGTTAGAGGTAGTCATAATCTATAAAAGTGATTTCTGAACTTTAGCTTGTGGATAGGCTGAATCAGAATAACCTGAGAACATAAACAAAATACAGATTCCTTCCCCTCCACCCCACAGCTGGGACTCTGTGTTCCTAGGTGTCTTTATATAGACCTAGCTCCCTGCACACACAGCCCACCACATCACACCTCAGGTGTGCTCCGTGCACTGCTCACCTCTTTCCTCAGGTGTGTCCCTTGGATGCTGGGGTGGTGGATGCTGCTGGGAATCATGAGGGATTTAATGCCCCATGGGGAGAACCATGGACCAATGGGAGCCTGGGGGGAGCAGATCAATGTCTTCCTTCTTGCCTTGCATGAACTGTCCTGAGAAGCAATCTGTGAACTTCTCTGAAGACAGCCCTTCCAAGATGTAGCTCAGTCCCACTTCAAACCAAGTGATCGCTAACTTGGTCACATGGCTTATACTGGCTCACTGGTTCCCACACCTTCCCTGCCTCACACCCCTTCTCCTTCAGTCAGGCTCCCTGGAGTTGCATCCCCTTCATAAAATAGTACCGCAAAAGCCTTTTCTCAGGCTCTGCTTTCTGAAAACTCAGGCTAAGACAATATGGAACTTCCTAGCTTCAAGGTACATACAAAGGGCAGTGCTGCTTTTAGCTCCTGTAGGGGGTGGAGCAAAACGGGAAGAAGAAAGCTAAGAAATGGAATAACTAGAGGATTTTGTTTTGACTTCTTTACAACTATTTCCAGCAAAAGCACTTCTGTGCTCTAAACCGTTCAACACAAACATTGCCACAGCTTTGTAAACAAGGAGGGGCACAGGTGGAAACAGGCAAATACTAAATGGCCTGGTTTTTCTTATGGGGAAGTTCTCCCTCTTGGTCTGCCTCCAGGCCTGAAAAGAACTCACTGTCCTGAGAATCCAGTCTATTGAGGCTATCCCTTGTAAACGCCTGCCAATGAAAAGAGGGATATGAGCCTCTTGAAACCAACCTCAGAACTAAAATGACCCTTCCAGGCCTCACTCCAGGTGGAATTTAAAAACCATGGCTATTTCCCCAGAAATGAAGCAGTCTGGGGAAGGTGTGGCTCAGGTCCAGAGCTAGAAATGAGCAGGTGTGCTGCAAGAGACAGGTTCCCAGAACCTTCTCCAGGCAAACAAAATTAACATGTGTTTCCTTTCTTCTCTATCCTAGGAAAATCTGTCCAACAGACCCAGAAAAACAGAACAGATAAAGGAAAGGAGAATAGCTATTTCAGAAATCCTTAGAAAGCTTGTATCTATATATGCTGAGTGAAATGTAGAGCTGAAACATGTCTAAATAATACCTGCTCCAGAAATATTGACCTGGAATAAGTATTTAGATATGAAAGCACTAGATAAGTGCAGTTTCTATTGCATGTTCCTACACTTACCGCATTTGATAGCATGTGTAAATTCACTAGAGTTCCCCATAGTCATAACGATCTTATGTGAGCTATAGATCAGATAAATGGAGAAATTCTAATATGGCCATGCCAGGGGTAGAATAATAATGCAGACCCTTTGTGTGTCTGGGTGTGTGTGTATCCAAAGTCCATACTTATTTTTCTGAATGAACGTTTACTGGGTTTAAAAATGGATGGTGGGCTATTATGATATTACAATTCAGAAAACACATATTACATTTGGATAACATGGCAAGTACTATGCTGGGACTACTTTACAGTAATAAAAAAACATACATAAAACATAGTCCCTCCCATTTTACAGTGAAGAAACAAAGGCTCTGAGAGGGTAAGTGATACAGTCCTGTTCACAAGGTTAATGGGGGAGCTACTTGAACTTTTGTTCCTTTTGATTCTAAGTTTACAGCTCTTTCCTCCACCAACATGCTCCCACTGAATCCCAGACTCTGGATTCTATGTTCAGTGCCTCCAAAAGTGAGTAACCCTGCAACCCTGCTCTGCCTTCCACTCAGGATTGCCCTGAGGCTTTATAATGGAAATCCACGGAGGTGATGACCAAGCATCCATCCTTTTCCTTAGGAAGTGTCATATTTGAGCCTGCCCGTCCATGCCTTTCTGGTTATAGTTGATTCATCTGTAGGTAAGCAACTAACTCAAGTCAAACTAACCAGTTCCATTTCCTACAATGTCTGTACCTTGAACCAGATGGAGTCAGACTCTTTTCTTTCTGGAGATTGAAGACATACAGATAGAAAACTCAAAAGCTACAGACACTATTCTTTGCTCCTTGAGGAGACATCCAGGCTGCAGTAAGAGAGAATGAAACTGACTTCGGAAAGAAGCAGTGCTGGGAGTCAGGGGGAAAGACTTGGCAGCATTTGAGTTCCGGGATCCATTTGTTCTGGTAGTTCAGTTGTCTATCTGCCTTTTTCTCGTGTATTTATTCAACCCTTTCTCAAATTGTGAATGAACAAATTTCCTTCTTGGACTGAATTTAATTCAAGTTTCATCCCTCTTACACATAACCAAAAATAACTTAACCTAATACAATACCCAATGAGAAACCAGACCAAAAAGCACCAAGTCATTTATGAATGTACATACTTATTTTATTGGGACTCGTTTTTGTGACTACATTGGACCCTCACTTGCTATCTGACGCACCCGGTTCTCCACCTCGTCTACCCAGTGGAGGCCACACGCCTTGCCTGTGTCTGTTCACACCATCTGACAGTCACAGGACAGTGCTTCCTGCTCCCTCAACAACCTACTCAAGCTGCACTTTCAGGGCCATCATGTTGGGTTGAGAAAAGATGTCTGTTTTGGCTCTGGTGACAGGATACATACCAACTGCTGCTATTCCTGCCTGGCAACTTCCTAGGAGGTCCAGATATAAACTTTGGAACAAGAAGGTTTCTCTCCTATCCTTTCAAAACTGCTAAAGCCTAGAAAGGACAGCTCTGTGGATGGGGGCTGGGGAAGGGCTTGTCTTATGTTAGATCCCTTAGATGCAAGCTTGAAATAAGGATTTGGAAGGTCATGATTTATGGAGAGAGGGCTTTATTAGAGATAAATTGATTCCCATAGTTCAGGACCCTTAGATGCCATTCCAACCTTGCCGCCCTTTAGAATAATTAAGCCCACCTTGTTCCTGATGACTAAGTGCTAGCCTCTGATACTCTGGAATCCTATTATCCCCACTGCTACCAGGAATCTCGGTTCTGTACCAGAATCTTGTACTGTCAGTCCCCGCCTATACAGAGAGCCCCCACTGAGATTCTCAAGGACCACGTACTGCAGGCACTGTCTTCCCCAATGTGTTCTGCAACACTCTGGTAAATGGAGTGTGCTCAGGGTCATCCCCAGGATATCACTGTCTGGTGGGTTTTCTGTTCTCATACAGAAGACTCATTCTAGCATGCCATTCTCTCATCTCTTCCGACATGTTTCTCCACTGTCTGCCATGGCAGTTCTGCATCTCTATGCCATTTACTGTGGGATGCCACTTTAACCAAGCTTCTAAGGCTTATCCTGGAAATGTATTAGGACCAGCTCTGAGCATCCTAAGAGGGTGTAAAATCCTGTGACATGGGAAAGTGTTCCTGCATCAACAAGCTCTCCATAATCCAGTTCAATGTTCTCCCCACCTTAATTCTGCACCCTCAGAATCCAACTAGGCCTCCTCTGTACTTTCAGTTAATATATGACAGCCAAATCGTGTGGCCCGTTTGGCATATAATTCCTTCCACACCTTAGCAGATTCAGCATTTGTTACCATCTGCCTCTGGTAATTGGCCTGGTAACCAGGAGAGACTGGAAGACAAGGCAGATCGTAAAGACCAGCATTATCTTGGAAGGCACTTGTCTCATTTGAGATTTCTCTATAGCCTCAAGCTTCAGACAGGGGTTGGCAGGCAGGGTGAGTTCTATCTTCCAACAAGGGGAAGTGGGACATTTCTGCAGGCACAGAGGGATCAAGGGCACCTGGAAGTGCAAAGTGCTCAAGAACGTCTACCGAGGTATCTTTATTCTAATCTCAGGACCACACTCCTCTATGGGCCCTGACTTGTCATAGGACACCTGCCCAAGCTGAGAACCTCATCTTTCTACAAAGTTCTGTTGATCTCCCAGTCACGTTATCTGCATAGCCCTCAGCTCTGCTGCCCTCCAGCTGCAGGTGATAAAGGTCTCTTCAAATGCTGCCAAGGAGGACTTCCGACCCTCATGCTTTACTTGAAAATGGGTATTGATTCTCCTGGGCTTACCTTTTTCCCTCTTGAGGTATCAGTGGCGGTCAGCACAATAGGATCATTATAATTTAGTATCTTCCTGCATCTTTCAAATGCTTGAGATACTGCATGAGATGGTGTGCTCCTTCCTCTTACATTGTACTAGTCCGCGGAGAGTCAAAGTCTTAGCTTAACAACTGCACTGTAGCTTCGTGTA
>NW_006789050.1:0-204 GCF_000442215.2 Lipotes vexillifer
ATGGGTGTTGAATTTTGTCGAAAGCTTTCTCTGCATCTATTGAGATGATCATATGGTTTTTTTTCTCCTTCAATTTGTTAATATGGTTTAGCACATTGATTGTTTTGTATATATTGAAGAATCCTTGCATTCCTGGAATACACCCCACCTGATCATGGTGTATGATCCTTTTAATGTGCTGTTGGATTCTGTTTGCTAGTATTT
>NW_006789051.1:0-1337 GCF_000442215.2 Lipotes vexillifer
TTATTTCACTAAGCATAATACCCTCTAGGTCCATCCATGTTGTCACAAATGGCAAGATTTCATTCTTCTTATGGTTAAGTAGTATTCCATATAATATATATACCACATCTTCATTATCCATTCATCTATTGATGGGCACGTAGGTTGCTTCCACATCTTGGCAATTGTAAATAGGGTGCAATGAACATAGGGGTGCATATATCTTTTCTAATTAGTGTTTTTGTTTTCTTCAGGCAAATATCCAGGAGTGGTATTGCTGCATCATATGGCAGTTCGATTTTAAATTTTTTGAGGAGTCTCCATACTGTTTTTCCATAGTAGCTGCACCAGTTTACATTTCCAGTAAAAGTGCACAAGTGTCCCCTTTTCCCCACATTCTTGCCAACACTTGTTATTTGTTGTCTTTTTGCTAACAGCCATTCTGACATGTGTGAGGTGATATCTCATTGTCATTTTGATCTGCATTTCCCTGATAATTACTGATGCTGAGTATCTTTTCATGTACCTGTTGGCCATCTGTATGTCTTCTTTGGAAAAATGTCTATTCAAATCCTCTGCCCATTTTTTAATAGGATTTTTTTGTTTTTTTGATATGAGTTCTTTGTGTATTTTGGATATTAACCACTTATTGGAAATATTGTTTGCAAATGTCTTCTCTCATTCAGTAGGTGGCCTTTTTATTTTGTTGATAGTTTATTTTACTGTGCAAAAGCTTTTTAATATAATGTAGTCCCATTTGCTTATTTTTTATTTTGTTTCCCTTGCCTAATAGACATATTCAGAAAATATTGTTGAGACTGATGTCAAAGAGCATACTGCCTATATTTTGTCCTAGAAGTTTCATGGCTTCAGGTCTTACATTTAAGTCTTTAATTCATTTTAATTTATTTTTGTGCATGGTGTGAGAAAGCAGTCCAGTTTGATTTTTTTGCATGTAGTTGTCCAGTTTTCCCAACATCATTTATTGGAGAGACTGTCTTTTCCCATTGTATATTCTTGTATCCTTTGTCACAGAATCATTGCCCATACAAGTGTGGGTTAATTACTGGGCTGTCTATTCTGTTCCATTGATCTGTGTGTCTGTTTTTGTGCCAGTACCATACTGTTTTGATTATTTTAGCTTTGTAGTATAGTTTGAAATCACATAGCATGATAACTCCAGCTTTTCTTTCTCAAGATTGTTTTTGGCTATTTGGGGTCTTCTATGTTTCCATACAGATTTTAGAATGATTTATTCTAGTTCTGTGAAAAATGCCATTGGTATTTTGATAGGGATTGCATTGAATCTGTAGAATGCCTTGATTAGTATGGTCATTTTTTTTTTTTTTTTTTTTTTG
>NW_006789052.1:0-640 GCF_000442215.2 Lipotes vexillifer
TACTTCTGTGCAAAGAAAAAGGGACAGTATTCAGAATGTCTCTCACATATAAAAGAGCTGGATAGCAGGATACCTGGGTGGCCCAAGGAACTAGAGGTAGCAAATTATGGGGAAAACAATTGCAACCAAAGGCTGGAAGAGGAAAGGTCTGCAACCAGCTCTGTCTCCTAGCTCTCTGGTATTTGCATCCAACGGGAAGAGTCAATTTTGTGAAGCATCAAGCACTGAAAAGAAGACTCCTGCTGCTGGAAGTTGACAGCAAGTAACATCCATGAGGGTGAGAATGGCAAGATCAAGGCTTGTGCTAGAAACAATGCCCATAATGAAACAAACAAAAAAAAAGAAAGCAGAAGAGAAATGTAAGTCTCAAGGCCAAACCCTGGCCCAGCCTGGCCCAGCCCAAGGAAGGTAGGAGTCAAGGAGACGAAACTAAAAGAGAAGAGCCTTGGACCACAACACTCTCCACAAGGTGCACTCAAAAAACTTCACCCTACACTTTAACCAAGTTACAAAAAGAGCTTCTTAATGCCTACTTTTGCTCCTTAAAAGCTGCTATAAGTTCAGTAATTAGACAGACATGATTTCAGAACAACTGTAATAGTTCAAACTAGATGGCTCTTGCCTTCCTAAGGATATTAAT
>NW_006789053.1:0-1287 GCF_000442215.2 Lipotes vexillifer
CGAACCCGTGTCCCCTGTATTGGCAGGCGGACTCTCAACCACTGCGCCACCAGGGAAGCCCTAGTTAGTGATTTTAATAGCATCAAGGAAGACTTTATTAGGTATGTAGTACTAACTAAACCTTGAAGAATATGCAAGGTTTGTGTAGAAATACAAGGAAAGGAAGTATGGTGTAGGCCAGAGGAGTGGTATGTGCAAAAACATGAGGGCATAAAAAAGAGCATGGGAAGCAGCAAGTACTTTGACATCACTCCAGCACAGAACTTGCTGTAGGAAGAAGTGGAATAAAGATCTCTGGAACTGGTGAACTTTTAATTTTGTCTAATAGCTATTCTGTCAACTAGGGAATTCCAGAATGTGGTTTGAAGACTTAGAAGTCTTCCCTTGAGTTTTTAATATGGTACCAGAAGGAGGTAGTTAAGAGGTTTCTGTTACTCCAAAAGATAGGCCTCATGATGAGATTTTTTAAATGTTTACAGATTCTCTTGTATATTAAAAAATCTTTAAAAATGGCTAAATATAATAAACTTGAATAATAAATGTTTCAATTTATGACACAAAATGAAAAGTATTCTATATGGCAGATAGCTTTAACTGACAGATAGGCTTTACCTAAATGACTCATTCTTAAATTTTCACTTACAGAAGATTTTGTTTTTTGGCTTCTGTGCTACTTAAGTTGAACATTGCCTCTAAACCCTGACAGTCTATCTCACTACCCACAATTTCCTTCTTATTAAGTATATTATCCTTCTTTACTTCCTGGGTTGCCATTCATCTGTCAGTCATAGATTATTATAGCTAGAAGGGACTTTGACAATTATTTGTCCTGTATTCCTCCTTATCCAGATGTTGTAACTGAGGACCAGAGAGGAGAACTACCTTTACTGATTTCACATCTGGGCCTGGTTTGGAGCATGGTTCTAATTCTTGGTCCGGTGATCTTTCCTTTAATGATGTTAGTAATCCAAGAAGACCCTGGCTTTTCTTCTAAGTTAATCACCCTCTTTATCAATACACTCCCCAAGAGGCCAATAAGAAGATGGATGCCCACACAAGTACTGATAATTTATGGTAAAGGTGCCATAGAATCTCCATCAAAATATCAATTTTGATATTTTTCAACAACAAAGAAAAACAAACAACCCAATAAAAAAATGGACAGAGGGCTTCCCTGGTGGCGCAGTAGTTGAGAGTCCGCCTGCTGATGCTGGGGACACGGGCTCGTGCCCCGGTCCTGGAAGATCCCACGTGCCGCGGAGCGGCTGGGCCCGTGAGCCATGGCCG
>NW_006789054.1:0-623 GCF_000442215.2 Lipotes vexillifer
TTGGCTATTCGGGGTCTTTTTTGTTTCCATACAAATTGTGAAATTTTTTGTTCTAGTTCTGTGGAAAATGCCATTGGTGGGATGGCACTGAATCTGTAGATAGGGATAGCATTGAATCTGTAGATCAGTGCACAATTTTGAATTAATTATAATCCTTGATTCATGTCCAACTGTCATCAATAGTCCATGTATGGCACTTTTATTTATTTGTAGCTAATTTATTTATAATATAATTAATGCCCATGAACCTACCACAACTCCAAAACTAATATGAACATTCTTGTACATGTTTTCTGGAGCACACACGCAGTCATTTCTGCTGAGCATGTTTCTAGAATTGCTGGGTCATGTGTTATGCAAATATTCAGCTTTAGTAGATACTGTCCGTTTTCCAAAATGCTTAAAAGCTAATTTATACTACCACCAGCAGTGAATGAAAATGCTCTAAGTTGTTGTCAATACTTTGTATTTGTTGTCTTTTTAATTTTAACCATCCTATGGGTATGTAGCTTGTCTTACCCTTTAACTCCTTAAAAGTTGCCTTGGGGGGGCTTCCCTGATGGTGCAGTGGTTGGGAGTCTGCCTGCCGATGCAGGGGACACGGGTTCGTGCCCCGGTCTGGG
>NW_006789055.1:0-331 GCF_000442215.2 Lipotes vexillifer
CATGGTGCAAGTATGGATTAAAGCTTAGGAATCTTAAGCTTCAGTCACCTGAAACTTTTAAAGCAGGATGCAAGCAATCCCGTCCAACATTTGAGCAGAGCAAGACACTGTCTTTATTGTATTTGTCAGGTACTTAATCTGTCTTTTGCCCCAGGGAGAGAAACAACTGGCATCTTCCATCAATGTGTTGTACAAAAATCTTTGAACAGAGTGCAAGCAGAGGCTGATAAAAGGTGTGGAAAAAAAAGAGAGACACACCCTTGTGGCAATTTTCTCCTAACTTACTGCAATCTCCCATTTAAAATGTGGGAATAATCAATCTTCTGAGGAA
>NW_006789056.1:0-311 GCF_000442215.2 Lipotes vexillifer
ACCTCAGTCTTTTCCCAGTTTAAAAGTAGCAGCCCAGTGCTCCTCATTCATCTGACTGCACGGGGGTGGCTGGTGAATAGAGGCAAAACTCAAGGACCTGGATTATCTACAAAATACAAGCATACCCCTGACCTACCACCCCTAAACAATTAGAGACACAGGCTTTAGGGATATGAATTCAGAGACAGACTTGTGAATTAACATGGCCCGTTACCCGGGAGTGTTTGGTTGAGGTCTGTGGCAACAGTGAAATAATAAGAGTGCCCTTGGGCTTCTGGTCCCAACTATGGAAGGGGGCAGAGCAATGATAG
>NW_006789059.1:0-5884 GCF_000442215.2 Lipotes vexillifer
CCCGTGTCCCCTGCATTGGCAGGCGGATTCTCAACCACTGCGCCACCAGGGAAGCCCGGAGACGTCGTAGTTATTCATCGATTGGCTGTTGTTGCCGTAACCGCTACATTGATCCAGAACGCCGTGCAGCAGTTGTCCGGCATTACAGAGGGGGTCCCCGTGCCTCTCCTGCTCTTCCCTCCTGGGTAACAGAAATAGGTCTAAGACGCTTATGTCTCCTGCCACCGCCTCAATTCAGAAACTAACAATGTCCCCCCGTCCATGTGCGCACCAGCTGCTCTTTCACATCGCACCGTGAGTTGAATGGGGACAGGAAGGGAAGCAGTAGTTTGCGCTGGACAAGGTGGACTTCTAATGGCCTACAGCAACCAGAAAGCTCTGAGCATTGGCCAAGCACTTCATAGATGGTGTCCCATTCTAACCTCACCACAGACATCTGTGATTCAGGACTACTTTGGTGGCTAGTTAAGGAAGACTGGCCCAAACTAGATTAAGCAGAAAAAGGATTTCTAGCTCTCTCTGTCTCTTCCTCTCCATCTTTCATCTCTCCCTCTATTTCTCATTGCCTGATTATTTTGTATTTGTATTTATCCACCAGCGTCTCAGGCAGCCACTGAGATGTCTGTATCAGTTTCCAACTGATGCTGTAACAAATTGCCCCAAACTCGGTAGCTTAAAACAATACAAACGTATTCTCTTGCAGTCCTGGAGGCCAGGAGTCCAGAAGGGATTTCACTGGGCTAAAATTATGGTGTTGGCAGAGCTACAGTCCTCTGGAGACTCTAGAGGAGAATCCTTGACCTTTTGCCTTTTCCAGCTTCTAGGGGCCTCCTGCTCTGCTCAGCTTGCGGCCCTTCTTCCATCATCAATGGCCAGTTGAGTCCTCACGTGGCATCACTCTGACACTGACTCTTCCTCCTCCTTCCGCTTTTAAGGACACTTGTGATGACATAGGGTCCACCTGGTTAATCCAGGTCAATCTTCCAACTTTAAGGTCAGCTGCTTGGTAAATTTATTTCCATCTGTAACCTTAATTCCACTTAGCCATGTAAGGTATTCACAGGTTCTGGGGTTTAGGATGTGGACATCTTTAGGGGCATTATTCTGCCCGCCACCATGTCTAACAGGCATCTCAAACTTGACAAGTCCATATCTGAACTCCTTCTCTTCCCCCCCACAAACTGGCTCCACCTGCAACCGCCCCTGTCTGAGCTGATGGTGAGTCCATCCTTCAGTTGTACAAGTTACAGGGACCTGGCTTCCCTCGTTCTCACAGCCTGCCCCCAATCTTTTAGCTACTCCTGTCCACTCTACCGTCAGCCTCTACTCACAATTTCCTCACTTCTCACCAGCCTGGACCAGCCACCACCCTCTCTCACTTGGATGTTGACAAAAGCCTCCCCTCAAGCTTCCCTGATTCTACCGTTGCCCCCGGTAGCCTGTTCCCAACAAGGCAGACACGGGCCCTTTGAAAACCTCGATCAGATTGTGTCACTTTGGGTAGGTAGCTCCATCTGCTTCTGCACTTACTGAGAGGGAAACAGGAATCAGAGAAATGGAGGTCAAAGTGCCGCTTTATTACTGAAAAAGCTACACTGGATGGATGACATGGCTCAGGTGTGACAGAGGGTTTGTTAAAAGTCTTTTGAGTTGAATGGGCTCAAAGTTAAGGCAGAGCTCTGTTAAGGTGGCTAAACCAGGAGACCGAGATACTCTCTTCCTGAAGGCAGACAGATGTGAAGGAGAGAGATGAGACAGGTCTGAGCCAGCATCATCTCCCTAACCTCCCACCTGGAGGAGAGAGTAAAAGGTAAGGAGAGGGGCCAAGAGGGTGCTGGGAATGTTCCTCCACAGGGAAACAATACGAGTGGGAAATAATTGTTCCTTTTCAATTTCTACTGATGTGTTGGAATGATGGGAGTAGTTTTCATGGTCGAGAGAGGTTCATGTCTACATCCAGATCTGTCTAGGGAGGGGATGGATATGGATTGTGCGAGCATGGGTACTAGAGGACGCTAGTAATAAAACTGAAACTGAAGTGAACTGGGCTTTCTCCCCTACTGTGATTTTGCTGGTCCTGAGTTTCCTCCTCAACCCATGAATTTAGTTGAGGCCCAAATTCAACCCCAGCTGTATAGCTCTAAAGTGGTACCAGTTAAAAGCAGCACAGCCCACATAGAAACAAGCCTCCTATTTTCACAGTTGCCATAGAAATAAGGAAAAGGTGACTAATAAAAAAGCTTTGCCTGGATCTTGGTAAACAGACCCAGCCATGGTGCCTGGTAGATTGCTCACATACAAAAATCCTCTAGGGCTCTATTCAAATGAATATTTCCAAGAAAGCTGGCTCCACTGGATTCCCAGCAATGTTGTGCATGAACTCGTAAGACAAATAATGCTCTAAAGGTATCTAATGAGGTCATGTATTATGTCTGATAATAATTGTCCTTGGGGAGCCAACCCATTCCTCCCTAGGCCTATCAGTGATTTTCTCCAGGTGGAACCATGCCCAAGCCATGTAATGAGGTTTTGTCATAGGATCCTGCTGTACCTACTGGGAAAGAGAAAAAAGTAATTAAATAGCAGTAATAGAATGGAAATATGGGGTTGCTTGGAGCCACCACATCAAGATAAGCTCCCTAAAAGAAAGGGGAGACACAGAGAGAAACAGACTAGAAAGGAAGAGAGGGAGGAGGAAAGGAAGGCAGAGTCCACGTAATACCACTTGAACATTTATATCCATGTATTTCTGACCTGATTTCAACCTTAGACTTGAGCCAACCAACTTTATGTTTAGTTAGGTGGATCTGGGTTGGGTTTCTGTCCTCTGCAAAGGAAAGAGACCTGTTAGAGATTGAATTGTGTCCCCCCCCAAAATATGTTGAGATCCTAACTTGGACTGTGACCTTATCTGGGAATAGGGCCATTGTAGATATCATCAGTTAAGATGGAGTCATACTAGAGCAGGGTGGCCCCTAATCCAATACAACTGGTGTCCTGGTAAGATGATGTGAAGACCCAGAAGAGTACACCATGTAATGACAGAGGCAGAAAGTAAAGTGATGCAGCTGGAAGTCAAGGTGTGCCAGAGATTGCCAGCCACCACCAGAAGCCAGGAAGAGGCAAGAAAGGATTCTACCCAGAGTCTCACGGGGAACATGACCCTGTTGACACCTTCATTTCAGTCTTCTGGCCTCCAGAACTGAAGGGAATGGATCTCTGTTGCTCTAAGTCACCCCGTGTGTGGTGCTCTGTTAATACAGCAACCCTGGGAAACTAATCCAGCACCTGGCTGGTAGGAATGTCACGAAAGGCAGGCAAAACCTGGCACCAGAGACTGAGATGCCATTCCTTGCCCTCCATCTCTCTCCAGCTGTGTGGCTCTGGGTAAGTGTCCTCACCTTGGTCACCTGGTCTGTGAAATGACCAGCACAGGACTTCTTCAGTGCTGTGGGCATGTTTGACAAGGGACCTGGCTATGCCCATTCCTCAAAGACCCTTTGCTGAAAGAAAATGGGACCATTAGGGGCACATGCTAGAGGTTCTCAGTCTTAAAACATGTAGACTCACTCGCGGCTGTTGTCTTCCTTTCCTTTTCATTTTGGTATAAATTGAGATTCCTTTAGACCTCTTTTTCTTGACTTCATTTCAGTCTCAGAGGGTCTCCTTGCTGGGACTTCTATATCATGTCCCTGTTTAGTGTCCCAGCAAAGATGGTTTCCTTCATTCCGCCCACCTCAGCCTTCTCTGTGGGGTGGGTGAGTGACAAACAACAACAGCTGTCAGACTGAGAGACTTTCAGGAGAGGGACCCAGCTCCCAGCTCCAGGCCTTCATCTATCTGGGAAGTTACTTATAAAGGACATGGAAAGGAAGATGGAGGCACAACTTTTGGCATTTCTTCACCTTGGGATTCTTAATGGAAAGTGGTGGGGCCTTCAGACTACTGAAGTTCCTTGTTTTATGTCTTGGAGGGGGTCTGAGAAGTAGCATTCTTCTTCAGGAGTCGGTGGAATGGGACAGCCCCCAGTGGGAGGATAAGAGGGGAAAGGGAGGAAAGGGCCCTGCACAAATAAAAACTCTAGATTACAGTGGTTCTAGAGGCATGAAGCTCTGAGCAAAATTCTTACAAGGATCTAGTCACGTGCTTCCAAGGTGAATCACTTTTGAAAAAAAATTATTACACTCAATCATATTTCTCTGCCCTTGCCATCCTGAAGTCAAAATGACCCATACAGATTTCCCCTCACTCACTTCAAGCTAGGCACAAAGTCCTGAGATCAAGTCTGCTTGTGCACCCAAATGATGGGGCACCGCTGTGGCCTCATGGGTTGGAACACCGGCTTGAAGACTATGGAAGCCACTTGACAGCAGCTACATTTGTGCATGCTTTGTATTTCACCTGCTTTGGTTTTTGGTGTTATTATTGTTCTCGGTATAACTCAGATCAGCGGGGCATCCTCAGTTCTGTAGATCAGACTATCCATCCCATGGCTTTGAGAAAACTAGACTCTTACGTCATATTTCTGCCAGTTTGGAGAGGCATATATACCCATGACTCCTTCTGCCTCAGGTCCTACAATAACGAAGCACAAAACTCAGTCCCAGCACTGGTGCCTAGAGGATACCCACTGAGGCAAAAGAGTTTGAGAATCTCTTTAGTTCTCAGTGAAGGTGTGTGGGTCACGGACTGTGAGAGATGGCTAACATTTACCCACACTCTCTCAGCCAACATTCTCTCCTACTTTCATTTAAGATCAAAACAAATTTCTCAACTTTTTTCATTCCTGGCAATTAAGGAAAGATCTTAACTGTAAGGTGGTTTAAATATGCTGGGGGTGGGTGGGTAGGGGGGGGCCTCTCCTTCTACTCTAAGTGGCTCAGCCAAATGCAATTAGATGCTTTCTCCCGGAGAAATACCAGCAAATAAAAATGTCTGTATTTTCATTGTTACATTAGTAAATATGTCCCTGTATTAGATTGCCAGAGCTGCTGTAACAAATAACAGGTGATTTAAGCAAAAGAAATTTATTGCCTCAAAGTTCGGGGGTCTGGAAATCTGAGATCATAGTGTTGGCAGGTTCGGTTCCTCCTGAAGATTGTAAGGAAGGATCTGTTCCTGGCCTCTCCTTGGCTTGCAGATGACCGTCCTCGTGTTCATATGGTTTTCTCCCCACATGTGAGTCTGTCTCCAAATTTCCCTTTTGTATAGGACCTAGTTACATTGGATTAGGGCCCACCCTAATGACCTTATTTTAACTTGATTACCTCTGTAAAGACCCCATCTTCAAATAAGGTTATATTCTGAGGCACTGGACATTAGGACTTCAACATATGAATTTGGGACAGAACACAATTCAACCTATAAGAGTGCCATTATCCAATTCAAGAAATTCTGCACATGAACTGCCCCAAATTTCAATGAAGAAAAGTTGCAAGCATATGCACATGTCTGGTGATTTTTATGCAAGTAGGTAATTACATTCTGAAGCCGAGCCCCCTCTTGGCAGCTGTATACTGTGGTCTGTGAAGTCCTTTCTCATATGAGATCCCAACCACAAGTACGGCTACTTTGCCAAAGTTTATTTGGGAAGCCAGAATGACAACTTTCACCTTCTGAGTTATGATTATTGCACACATGATTAAAATCCAGCTTTTCAAAGTTTAAGTAATTTACACCTTTGGTGATTCTCTCCAAAGGGATATCAGCTTGACTGAACGTGATGAACTTTCCGCTGCGGCCTCTTCCACCGCGGAGCACAGGCTCAGGACGCGCAGGCCCAGCAGCCACGGCTCACGGGCCCAGCAGCTCCGCGGCATGCGGGATCCTCCCCGACCGGGGCACGAACCCGCGTCCCCTGCATCGGCAGGCGGACTCTCAACCA
>NW_006789060.1:0-428 GCF_000442215.2 Lipotes vexillifer
CCGTGTCCCCTGCATCGGCAGGCGGACTCTCAACCACTGCGCCACCAGGGAAGCCCCAGAATCCATTTTTATCTTACTAGAGTGGTGCCTGCCCACCTCTTGCACAAGCCAAAGCCACTACCTCTAAGGCAGACCTGTTCAAAAGACAAATGTTTTCCCCAAAAGTGTCTTTTCACTTGGTGTTTCAGTCTTTAATTCCTTTGGGGTTGGTCTTGGGGAGGATGTCAGCAGTTTTAGCTAGATCAGCATAATGATAAGAATTGGTGGTCCTGGGGCTTCCCTGGTGGCGGGCTGGGGCCCTCATTGAGCCCACACAGGAAATTTATTAATTTAAAAAATTAATTTAGAGTAAAAAAAATTAATTTAGAGTAAAATGAAGATATTTTCCAGCAGTTTTTGCATGAATTGAGGAAAAAATTTATCCTGAA
>NW_006789061.1:0-2980 GCF_000442215.2 Lipotes vexillifer
GATCCCACATGCCGCGGAGTGGCTGGACCCGTGAGCCATGGCCGCTGAGCCTGTGCGTCCGGAATCCGTGCTCCACAACGGGAGAGGCCACGACAGTGAGAGGCCCGAGTACCGCAAAAAAAAAAAAACACCTATCTCCCAAGACCCAAGGTGGGGAAATGTAGACAGAACTCAGTTGGTGTCACATCCTTCTTGGTTCACAACACCCAAATAAACAGAGTTCTATTCTTTTTTAAGGGCCCGATGTTCTGTCAAAACATGCAGGTGGGTTAGAAGAACTGAAATAAACTGCATATTCCTCGAGCTAGACGAGATGCCATGCTAGCAACGTCTGGGGGAATCAAATGAAAATGCACAACGATGAGAAAGTGATTTTATGTGTGGCGTGAGAGCGCGTGCGTGTGCGTGTACACGTGTGAGCCTTAGAACTCAGTAAAGCTGCTAAGTAAACAACTAAGACCAAAACACGCAGCCGTGCGCTGACCTAATTTAGTATTATTATAAAGAATTTACATATCCCACTGATTTCAAAAGGACTTTATTAATTGCCTTCAAAGAAACTGACATTAACCCCAACAAATCAACACTTTTCTCACTTTCTTAAGTTTATAACTAAGAACTAAAATAAAATGCTCTTGATTAAATAACATATCCTTCAGGAATACAGTTGGAACTTTTTTTTTGTCAAAGAAGTTACTTTAGCTTATATTACTAATAAAAATGCACACAGGCACATGCACATCTTCTTATGCAACATCCTTTACAATAAAAGACTAATAAAAACAGTAATCTAAATCGCCAAGCATTCAATATGACAAGGTGTTCAAATAGCTAAAATAAACAATTATCACTTTAATTAGAAATATCATGATTATAAATACAATCCTATTAGTTTCAGTGAAGTCTTTCCCATATACACTGAAAGCATGTACATGCTAAAAACTCTGTAATCCAAAACTTAAAAGAACAAGAGAAAAATGAGGTGGCCATGACTCATGCCAGTTTTATTTCTAAGAGCAGGCAAACGGAATGACCTCCACAGCTGCCTCATGGGACTAGCTGGGCAGCATCACTGGCTTTTCCTGAACTAACTTCAAAGGCTGGTTTGGGAAAGTAAGTTTGCTAGTAAGTACCCTCAAACGTTGCTATGATGGAGTACTCTTCATTCCCAGCTACCAGGAAATTTACCCAGCAGTAAAATAGTTTAGATTAATAAAAGAAGTTAAATCTGCTGAAAATCAAGATAAAGACCTGCATGTGACAAAAAGCCAAGGGTTCAGAAGCTCATACTTTTGTAAAATAGAAAAGAGGGGAGCACTTAGACTTCCCACCTAGACCAGTATCAACTATTTGGAAATGTCCTTTCTCCCTATTTTAACTCTTTCTATACCTGTATTTCTCAGTTCCCTTTAGCTGCCTCACTAAATTCCTGAATTTTTGCTTTTTGCTCATACAGTATATATCATTAATAAATAGTAAACCTATACCTTTTACCTCTTTTAAATTGTGCTGTTTTAAAATCAAATAAAAGCTACTGCTTAGACTGCCCTTCACTATTTCCCGACAAAGTGTTCTTAAAAAAGATGTGTTGCAAATGGCCAAGTTATGTGAAATCATAAACCACCTAGGCAGCACTGGCTTACCTGTCTCATTAGCAAATTTCTTTTAAACACGGTCATATGTTTCCTGACATATCATGAGGCACAAGAAAAAATGCCTTAAGGAAACTAACAGAGCCCCCAAATCCCTTTAAGACTGTCTAGCTACCTGGAGAACCATCTGGCTGCACCTGCCTTTCCGGAGTGCTCTTCTCTTCACCCTCACCCTCTCCCCTGACTTCCATTTATCCTTCAAAGCTCAGCTCACACACAGCCTCCTACAGCAAGTCCTCTTGTGTCACTCCTTCCCAGCCAGAATCAAAGAGCCCCCTTACCCCCATGTAATCCCGTAACATCTCACGGTTTCCTTTAGGACAGCACAATGTCTGAAATCAGAATTTCGTGAAAAGGAATTTTAATACGGCCAAAAAGCCCTTAACATACAAATGTAAGCCAATACACTGGATCTTAGTTCATTCTTGGTCCCCACACTGCACTACATGTTCCTCGAGAACAGAACTTTCTTCACCTCTGTATTACCTAGTCACTTGCACAGACTCGCCGGGCCCAGCTTCTCAAATACCGGCTAGCAACTCTCCTCTCGATGCCGCACAAACACCTTCTTATTTACAACTCCAGAAACACACGGCAACCTGAACGTCGTCCCCTAACCCGGGGGACATCCGTGCCTTCACTCATGCTACTCCCAGTATCTTCCTTTCATTTACCTCACGGATCCTTTGCTGCCTTCAGAGCATCCATGAAGACAACACTGCTTATTTCATGACCCTTTATCATCCTTCAAGGTTCAACAGCCCGTCACAACCCCTGTGAAGTCTTCTCTGCAACCCTCAGTCAAAATTCCCTCTTCCCCACAGTTTCGAGTCATTCTTGATATAAACAGTGGTGGAAGTATTTAATAAAGTGCGACTGAGAGCAGGATCTAATAGGATGCAGAGACGATTCTCAACAAAGCTCCCATGGAGCTGCGGCCAAGTTCTTCATTCATTCTCACCCCCAGACACATGCCTAGGAGATTTCACAAGCATTCCTCAAATCTATTTAAATAAATACCTAGCTGACCATTCTGCGACACAACAGTATATAGAGAATGTAAATTAATGGTTCTACCATCAAAATGTGAATAAAAGAAACAGTATCTCATTGACACTTTTAAATTCTGAGACACTTTCAGTGCCTTTAAGAATCTAGTTTATGTATTTCATTAAGAAATATTAACTTTTCAGACTTCCCTGGTGGTGCAGTGGTTAAGAATCCACCTGCCGATGCATGGGACACGGGTTCGAGTCCTAGTCCGAGAAGATCCCACATGCCACGGAGCAACTAAGCCTGTGCACCACAACTACTGAGCCTGCGCTCTA
>NW_006789063.1:0-1168 GCF_000442215.2 Lipotes vexillifer
GTGTGTGTGTGTGTGTGTGTGTGTGTGTGTATGAAATTAATTGCCCTTGTTCATGTGTTCAGCATGTGTATATATGTACATATGTGTGTGGACACATATATATGTGCATATGCATAAGTATGTGTGTGTATATATGTATGTGTATAATATATACTTACACACATAAGTATGTGTGTATATATGTATATGTATACATATACATACATACAAACACATAGATTTAGGTCATAGCACATTCAGCAGTCAACTATAGATGAATTGAAACTCTGGCTAAAAAGGCATATGCTTTAGGATCCACCCTTCAATTTCAGCGATGGATCAGGGAACAAGGTCTCTTGACGAGGTTGACATTTTCCTCCTATTAATCAGTGTTTGCACAGGAATACATACCTTGTAAACGTGTATAAATCTGAATAAGGATTAATAAATACATAAGTGTTTATGAGGGTCATTGTGCTGATAGACCTATGAACATGCTTCCTAGTCATGAGCGTTGAATGTCTACGGAACCACTATCCCCATAGCTTAGGTAGAAGAAGGTACTAATGAGGGTACTTTTGTTCCCCTATTTGACTATGCTTGTAGATTTTTTGGGGGGTATTAAAAGTGGGGGAAGGAGAGATGGGCAGGATATCTAGTTGGTAGAGGCCAGGAATGCTGAAAAACACTATATCTGGCATGGACTGCCCCTCCCAAGAAAGAACTGTCTGGCCCCAAATGACAGCGGTGCCAAGCTTTAGAAAACCTAACAAGAGTGTTCGCAAAATAGGCATTAACTTTCACATTTTCCCACAGTTTTGCTGCTGGTGATTCTGAATAGATGCTCCACTGACAATTTGATTAGAAAATTCTTCCTTTTGCAGGAATGTGACTTGCAATGCCAGGTGTTTACTATCCCAGGCCTTTGTCCTTGATTGCTGTGGTAATCTAGGTTAGTCAAGGTTTTCCAGCAACCACTCGGGGTAACATCGTTTAATGGGTTAGGGATATTTGCTGCCATAGACATAAAACTTACTGGAATTCTCGATTCTGGAATGCCTGTTTGGCTAGTGTTTTCCTGTTTGCAATATCAGAGAATTGGTTCCTCTTGAAGGCTTGAACTAGAATGTTTGATTGAGATCTTGGAACGGATGTGTGGTCTTGTGTGGCTCCTTTTGGTAAGTATTCT
>NW_006789064.1:0-545 GCF_000442215.2 Lipotes vexillifer
GGTGTTTGGAATAAGATCTCATATTGAGTAAAATACATATTTATTCCTAGACCTATATGATGTAACAGATGACATTGAGATGCCATCTAGAAGTACTCCTGTGCAGTTCATCATGTCAACCCAGCTAATAATTTTAGAATATTCAGAGTGAATAATATATGCAGCCATAGAGCATATTTCTAATCAATGCAAATAATATTTTTCCTATGCTAAACCCAGAGTTAAGTTATAACACGCATCATAAGATTAATGGGCCATTTTTTCTTCATCAGTTTGCTGAATTACTTAGTCTGGAAACCATTCAGAAGGTTGCGAATTGGAGCTGAGCAGTTGTAGTGGGACTGTGCCTCTGATGATGAAACTATTTCCACCCCGACCCCTACTGCTCCCTTCTTGGGAAGGAAGGCAACATCTCTCCAGAAAAAGTCACAGTTTATAAGCTGGCTTGTATAATAACGTTTGGAGCAATAGTGTGTATTTTCAGCAGAGCCTATCTCGGCATATAAAATAATTTTTACCTACCATTTAATGAAATTAACACTCAC
>NW_006789065.1:0-226 GCF_000442215.2 Lipotes vexillifer
AGCAGGTTCATTTTATTTTTTGATGAAGGAAGTATTTGTAAATTTTGAATACCTAGTTTATCTCTTTCTTTTATTACCTCCACTTTTGGTGTCATAATCAAGAATGCTTTGCCAAATTTCATGTCATGGTTTTCTTCCCAACACTGTCTTCTAACAGTTTTACAGTTTGAGGTCTCACATTTAGGTCTTTGATTCACTGAGTTAATTTCTGTATGTGGTGTAAGGT
>NW_006789066.1:0-328 GCF_000442215.2 Lipotes vexillifer
ACGACCAGCAAGCTACAGTGCTGGACACCCTATGCCAAACAACTAGCAAGACAGGAACACATCACCACCCATTAGCAGAGAGGCTGCCTAAAATCATAATAAGGTCACAGAGACCCCAAAACACACCCCCGATGTGATCCTGCCCACCAGAAAGACAAGATCCAGCCCCACCCACCAGACCATAGGCACTAGTCCCCTCCACCAGGAAGCTACACAACTCAATGAACAACACTTAGCCACCGGGGGCAGACACCAAAAACAACAGGAACTATGAACCTGCAGACTGTGAAAAGGAGACCCCAAACACAGTAAGTTAAGCAAAATGAGA
>NW_006789067.1:0-207 GCF_000442215.2 Lipotes vexillifer
TTTTGATTTCTGTTTCCCTAAGCCTAGTGCCCGAGGCTATGTAACTTGTTTTTTTGATGTTTCTGGAAATACCATATGTTTCTTCGTGGTGGCTGTTGGCAATTTACATCCCGCCCATCAGCGTAACAACGGTCCCTGTTCTCCCTGGCTTGTCCTGACTTTCTGGATTTTACACTTTCTTCAGATGGCCTTTTTGACCGGGGGGAA
>NW_006789068.1:0-294 GCF_000442215.2 Lipotes vexillifer
ATCACTGATGAATATAGATGCAAAAAGCCTCAACAAAATACTAGCAAATAGAATCCAACAACATACTAAAAGGATCATACACCATGATCAAGTGGGATTTATCCCAGGGATGAAAGGATACTTTAATATATGCAAATCAATCAATGTGATACACCATATTAACAAACAAGAATAAAAATCATATGATCATCTCAATAGATGCAGAAAAAGCTCTTGACAAAATACAACACACATTTATGATAAAAACTCTCCAGAAAGTGAGCATAGAGGGAACCTACCTCAACATAATAAAGG
>NW_006789070.1:0-204 GCF_000442215.2 Lipotes vexillifer
CCCCTCCCGGGAGCCTGTGCAGCCCGCCACTGCCAGGGTCCCGGGATCCAGGGACAACTTCCCACGGGAGAACGCACGAGAGCCTCAGGGTGGTGCAACGTCACGCCGGCCTCTGCTGACAAAGGCCCGCCCCACCTCCGCACCCCTCCCTCCCCGCGGCCTGAGTGAGCCAGAGCCCCCGAATCAGCGGCTCCTTTAACCCCG
>NW_006789071.1:0-1538 GCF_000442215.2 Lipotes vexillifer
CTCCGGACGCGCAGGCTCAGCGGCCATGGCTCACGGGCCCAGCCGCTCCGTGACATGTGGGATGTGGGATTTTCCGGGACCGGGGCACGAACCCGTGTCTTCTGCATAGGCAGGCGGACTCTCAACCATTGCGCCACCAGGGAAGCCCAAGCAGTAATCTTTTGATATTCAACTACATTTTTCCCCCCCAGCGGAAAAAGTCATATATCCTGTCATCTTCCTTACCTCTTTGGAACAGTCCCTCAGAGCTATCTGAGAAGCTGTATCCTCCTGGGCTTAAGTCCTCAGTAAGTCTGCCGAATGAAACACAATTCTCAATTTTTAGACTGTGCATATTTTTTTTCAGTCGACGTAGGATTATGGGCTGTATTGGTTCCCTACCACCTACTCCAAGTTTCCAGAGACTTAGTGGCTTAAAACAACAGAAATGTATTCTCTCACAGTTCTGGAGGCCAGAAATCCAAAATCAAAGTGTCAGCAGGGCTGAGCTGCACCCGGAGTCTCTGAGGGAGGACCTTTCCTCCTAGCTTCTCGGGGCTCCAGGGGAGCCTTGGCTCTGTGGCTGCATCACGCCAACCTCTGCCTCTGTCTTCATGTGGTCTTCTCTCCTCTGGTGTCTGAATCAATCTATCTCCCTCTCTGTTCTCTCATTAGGACACCTGCTATTGGGTGTAGGGCCCATCTTAAATCCAGGATGGTCTCATCTCAAGATCCTTAACTTGATGTCTCTAAAGACCCTTTTCCAAGTAAGGTCGTGTTCACAGGTTCCAGGGGAAGGATGTGGGCGTGTCTCTTCAACCTGTTACTTGAGGATTTACTTGCTTGGTAGTAGGTTACTCTGAAGGTCAGACTTCGCCCTGTCCACCTTTTAGAGTAGACTGTCTATTCAAAGAAAACACACACACCCATGTAAAAATGTACCCTCAAGCCTAGAGTAGGTGACAAGGGGTCACTGTGTTTCCAAGTCATTTTTTATTCCACAGCTATTTATTGATATGTATGAAAGTGCTCTTTAATTAAATGACAATTAGGGGGTTGTTTTCTGCACAGCGCAGCCCTGGTCAGAACAGGCCGGAGCAAGCTTTATGAGGCAGTGCTGAGATCTTAGCCTTTTAATGAGAGGGCAAGTGTGGGTTGCCCAGCGAGGCCTGGTTTCACGTACTTTTATTATTTTCAGGAACTGCCTTTATTAAAATGTGCAACTAAACATAAAGAAATTCACAAATCAGAAGGCCTTTCAAAGGTATTAAAAGAAAATGGAATGCTCTCGGCTAATCGCACGACCCAACTCTGGGCCAAGAAAATATGGTCCCCACATGTCGGGGAAAGGAAGAACTGTTCCTGGGCTGTATATCCCTGGGCTTTTAATAAACAGCTAGGTTGTAACATTATTATTAGCCTTCCTGCTTTCCTGCCTTCCCGTTTTGTCTCCGGCCTCCTTTTCTCTCCCACCAAATATTATCCAGGGGCACCTGGCCCCTATCAGGCTGGGCTCTCTGATTAGATACGGGGATTAAAAAAAAAAAAAAAAAAAAAAC
>NW_006789072.1:0-927 GCF_000442215.2 Lipotes vexillifer
TCCGCCTGCCGATGCAGGGGACACGGGTTCGTGCCCCGGTCCGGGAAGATCCCACGTGCCGCCTGTGAGCCATGGCCGCTGAGCCTGCACGTCTGGAGACTGTGCTCCGCAACGGGAGAGGCCGCAGAGTTGAGAGGCCCGCGTACCGCAAAAAAAACAAAAAACAAAACAAAACAAAAAAACAAGAATTAACTTTAAAGACCAGTGGTGTGTTCCTTAAGGTTCTGCCCATTAGGCAAAAAGAAAAAAGCAAACTACAATTTTTTTTTTTGCCTTTCATTGATCAATAATTATACTTCCAGAAATTAATATAGGTAAACATAAAATATACAAAATAGAGTAAAACTGATGAGTTTTCAAATGAAGGTAAAACATGACATATGAAGATGAGTTAAGAAAAACACCACCCCCAAAAAAACCTTCTATAATAGTCTAAAGAAAGAAATGTATATATTTAGAAGATGATTGAAATGGGGGAAGGATAATTTGAAAATTTCACATAAACGCAAAATAGGTCAAGAAACAAGAATATATGTAGTAAATAAAAGCAATGAAAAGTTAGCCAACTAAAGACATGTAAACCCAGTCAATTCAAAGAAAAATGAATAAGCATGAAAATGTACTTCCCACACTGATGGTGGGAGTGTAAATTGGTGCAGCCACTATGGAAAACAGTATGGAGGTTCCTTAAAAACTTGAAAACACAACTACCATATGATCCAGCAATCCCACTCCTGGGCATGTATCCAGAGAAAACTCTAATTCAAAAAGAATACACTGTACCTTGGAAATATGCTACACAGAAGATCAACTATTTCCCTCATGTCTGCATACTGCTTTCCTCTGCACTCTGAAATGAGATTTCCGGGCTTCCCTGGTGGCACAGTGGTTGAGAGTCCACCTGCCGATGCAGGGGACATGGGTTCG
>NW_006789073.1:0-704 GCF_000442215.2 Lipotes vexillifer
TGGTGATGTGGGCCCTCTTGTGTAAGTTCCCAACTGCTAGTTTCCTCACATTTTTATGATGTGTGCCTTCTGGTGTGAGGTCCCGCCTGCCTCGTTCCCATCCCCTGGGTGATGCGGGCTCACTGGTGAGAATTTCATCCTGCTGAGTTCCTCAAATTTTTGATGTTGGCCTTCTGGTGTGAGGTCACACCTGCCTGGTTCCGATCCCCTAGGTGATGGGGCACTCTGGTGTGATGTTTCAACTGAGGGATTTCTCAACTTTGTATTATATGTGCCCTCTGTTGTGAGGATACTCCTAGCTGGTTCCCATCCCCTTGGTGATGTGGGACCTGTGTTGTGCAGTCCCAACTGGTGGGTACTTCACCTTATTATGATGTGGCCATCGGGTGTGAAGTCACACCTACCTGATTCCCATACCCTTGTTGATGTTGGCCCTCTGGTGTGAAGTGGATCTTGCTGGTAGCCTCATTCCTTTTGTGATGTGCGCTATGTGGTGTGAGCTCAATCCTGCGTGGTTCCCATCACCTTGGTGATGTGGGACCTGTGGCGTTAGGTCACAATTTCTGTGTTCCTCAACTTTTTTTGATGTGAGTCCTCTGGTTTGTGGTGGATCCTGCTGGTTGCCTCATATTCTTGGTTAGGTAGGCCCACAATTTGGAGGTCACAACTGCTGGGTTCCGAACCTGCTTATTATGTTGGCATGC
>NW_006789075.1:0-6339 GCF_000442215.2 Lipotes vexillifer
TACCTTTCCCTCTTAAGTCTAATAGTACTTATTGGTACAATAATTTGTACCATCTTATGGCTTGTAGCACTCAAAGTTTGAGTATAATTTTTGCCTCTTAAGTTAGCCTATCAGCATAATTGAAACCTCTAGTTTTAATAAACACTTGATATAAATTGAATGAAAGCTTTTATGTAGCAGTGGGGTATGCCCAAGATGAATGACTTTTACATTCTAAAACAGAGTTTGGGGTTACAAAAAATATCTTAGACTGTAGGAGGAAACATTGTTACTGTTTTTAAGTCCAATACCTTTTCTCAAATAGAAGGTTTTTACAAATTCTAAAGAGAACTGAAGATTTTAATCAGAGTTAGTAGGGTTTTACCCTACCAGAATACATTGTTTTTCAATGCCTTGACCTTTGCTGATTGCTTTGGCCTGAATGTACAGTAACACATTTGAGAAGAGAATTGTATCTTAGCCATAACGTAAACAGTGTAAGTAATTACAGCCATGCTGAGTAAGATTTGCAAATGGTAATAAGTTCACTTGAGTCATTGGTTTGAACTAAACTAGATGGAGATAGTCCAGGAAAACATTTACTGCAAATGGTAAATTAAATGTACTGTCTGATTAATTACATTTGATCTCTATGAATTACTTAATCATTCAAGCACATTGTTTATTTGTATTATTAGATGTGCATTTAGGTTACATAAGTATTGGATTTATGTTACATAAGTATTGTATGGCTTTAGTAATTAATATTATTTTATCAGTTCCTGTTTTCCTTCTCTGTACCAACAGTGAGCCGTAAACGCACTATTTACATATGTGCTTTTCTTTTAAGTAACCAAGACTTCTAACAGTAATTGATTCTAAAGAAAGTGTGTGGGTGACTAGATTTAGTTTGCAAAAAGCTTCCCATTTGGTTTTGATTAACACTCATCTCCCTTCCTCTTACGTTGTAGGAAACCAAGGATATAATGTATGGTATTAATATCTGTACCAATGACTTTTACAGGTGGAACAATCCAAAGTTTTAATCAAAGAAGGTGGTGTTCAGTTGCTGCTCACAATAGTTGATACCCCAGGATTTGGAGATGCAGTGGATAATAGTAATTGGTAAGAAGGGTTTGTTACTGCTGCTTTCCACTGCATTTGGGGATGGGGGTGGTTAGACTTTTTTACCTTAACATTTTAAAACTTCTCATCTTAGCGAAGGTCACTGAACTTTATGTAATATGACTTGGGTTCATATATCAACTTTGCCACTTGTCATGTTGCTTAACTTCTTTGAATTGATTTCCTCTTTTATAAAATGAAGATAACACCTTTCATAGAAGTATTTTGAAGACAGATTCTAAAACATAGTTAAAAGAATTCTCATTATTATAAGAAACTTGAAACTTTTCATTCTTTACTATAATTTTATCCATTTTCTATCACATCCTAATTTAAACCTGATTTTAGACCTTCAGTTTTTCCATAAGTTATAAGTGAAGAAAACACCCATGGCTTTCTAATTGGAAACAATATCTTAGTAGCTTATAAAAAATATTTTAATTTTTCTTTGAGTTCCACACTGTTTTTTTGTTTTGCTTTTATTTATTTGGCTGCGTCGGGTCTTTGTTGTGGCATGCGGGATCTTCGTTGTGGCATGTAGGCTTCTCTCTAGTTGCGGCAAGCAGGCTCCAGAGTGCGCAGGCTTAGTTGCCCCACGGCATGTGAGATCTTAGTTCCCCGACCAGGGATCGAACCTACTTCCCCTGCATTGGAAGGCGGATTCTTAACCACTGGACCACCAGGGAAGTCCCAAGTTCCACATTGTTTTTTGAAATAAATTTCTGTCAAACTTTTGAAACACCTAAGTAACAGTTCATTATGAGGTTTCTGTATTGTTTAATCTTTTCATTTGAAATATAAAACTCTTTGAATATAATTTTTCATATTGTAAAATGTCTTAGCATTGATATACTTATTAATGCAAATAATATGATAATTTAGTTGTGTGTGACTCTAAACAGTTTTCTTCTGTTTGGAAAGTTTAGAAATAATGAATCAAGATTTATTCAACATAATTTATATGTTTTTAAATCAGTATATGTAGAATAATTTGAGATGTCTTCCATTGGTTACATAGGTTTTGTGTATTTAAAAATATTGATTATTGCCCTTTAACAGAGTCATCAGTTGTATGTTCATATGTAGAATTACAACTTAATTTATTTATCTGCATTCTACAGCTGGCAGCCTGTTATCGACTACATTGATAGTAAGTTTGAGGACTACCTAAATGCAGAATCTAGAGTGAACAGACGTCAGATGCCTGATAACAGAGTGCAGTGTTGTTTATATTTCATTGCTCCTTCAGGACATGGGTCAGTACCTTGATGCTTCTGATAACCTTTTTTGTTGTTGTTTTATTATTACTCATCTTTCGGTGCATATTTTAGTAACCCTCATCTCTGTGGAGTACATTTAACTTTACCAGTTGTAAAGTTCCAAATTCCATATAAAAATGGCTTATAGGAAGCCTTTTTTTAAGTGCTAGACAAACTAACAATGATTTTACTTCTTGGTTTGTCATGCATAAGACTTTACCTGCTTCATGGAAAGGAATATTGTTTCCATCATGTTTGGTGTCTCAGTGTGGCTAATTTAGCTTTCTCTTTGACCAATCTGCCACTAATTGAACGATCAAATAAGGAGAAACAGCCATAAAAATTAGCTAGACATATTCTAAGAAACTCCAAAGATGTTATTTACTATAGATCTGGTAGAGAAGGCTGCAAAAAACCCTTAAATACCAAGGTTCTCATGTGCCATTTCTTTCTTCACTAAATCTACCTGTCTTCTTGTTTCACCTTAGCTGTCACAGTCAAATTGTTTAAGTATCATATCATCAGTACTAACCTTCTACTTATTAGGAGTTAAAATTAAGATCTGAGTATCTAGACATTTATCTGATCTGATTGTTCTGTTAGTATGGCCAGCCTATAATCCTTGTTTTGTTGTTTGTATTTCTTTGTCATTTTGAGTAGATATGTGGGTCATTGTCAACTGCAGATGTTCGTAATTACTCTTCTTTCATCTTTGGATAAATGACTCAGCATAACTCAGCCACCTGATGATTGTAACTCCACCATCTCTCCACCAGAAGGAACTGGACTGTTTTATAGCATCAGACTAAATAGTATTAAGTCATCTAACACCCAAATTACAGTAGTGTAAACCAGTTCCTTCAAAAGAGTACCTTTCTCTTCTGTTTTTTGCTTTTTTCTTCACCTTTTGCCTAGATAGGCTAGTGCCCATTATCACCATCTTGGTTGAGCAGAAAGCCTTAATTATTTAGATTACCATTTTTGCACTATCTGACTGTAGTGGTGCAAATGTTTCTTCTTTTATTTCTAATATTATTCTACAGTATTCTCAGAAATTTACATATTTAAAGCACAAAATTGACTCATCTACTTAAAAGACTCAAAAAAAAAATTCTCAGAAATACCACACTGTATAGCTTTTTCTGTGTCCTTGTTAGCATCTTCCTGAATTTATATATATACATATTTTATCATTCTAGTTTAACTTGTTAGGGCTTTTTCCTGGAAGCCAATGGGGTAAAATCTTAACCTGCAGTTAAGTCAATAGAAATTTGTCAGTTTATATCCAGTTTTATTATTTTAGATCTTTTGGACTCTCACCAAGATTTGGTAATTCTCATGAAATCACATTTCTCTTATTCCCTGTGGGAAAATATATTTCTTAAAATTGCATGGGAAATACGATTTTTTTATTTAAAGAAAAAATTTTGAAATTATGTGTAGTGGCTTTGGGCCATTTCTTGTTTGTCACAAGGGATGAGAGTTCCAAATTTTAATTTCTTATGTATAAAAATGTGATTTTGAGTAGTTTCTTAGCTTAACTATTTTTAGAAATGGAGCAAAGTTTTGCCCATTGGTATGTGCTGCTATGGATTAAGTGAAAGAATATGACACTGAATTTTCCGTAGAGAGTTCCAAATTCCCTGCTCACTACATAGTGAAATTCCAGGCAACATAATAGATGAATTAGGACCTTTCTGTCTTATCTGGGTAATCCCTGGATTCCCTTTTTAAACGTACTGTTTTTGGAGTAAATATAAATTGGTGCAACAGCATATTTTCAGTGTCCCCCATCTCACCCCACCAATTGTAGTCACTGAACAAAGGGTTAATTTATGATTTCAGCTGTTGTTGCTTCATTTTCTTTGTTCAGTGATTGGTAACTGACTTGGAACTTGAATTTTGTTTTGTTTTGTTTTGTTTTTAATTTATTTGGTTGTACCAGGTCTTAGCTACTTAGCTGCGGCTCGCCAGCTCCTTAGTTGCAGCTTGCCGGCTCCTCAGTTGTGGCTTGCCAGCTCCTTAGTTGCAGCATGTGAACTCTTAGTTGCGACAGGCATGTGGGATCTAGTTCCCTGACCAGGGATCGAACCTGGGCCCCCCTGCATTGGGAGCTCAGAGTCTTATCCCCTGTGCCACCAGGGGAGCCCCCGAACTTGAATTTTATTTATTTATTTATTTTTTTGCTGTACACAAAAACCCTATGACCAGGGTGTTAAAGGACAGGAGTCAAAGCCTTCTTAGCCACTCCAGTGCTTCTTGAAATCCTGTTCTTCCTAACTGTTGCTGGCCCAGTACACCTTCAGGGAGTGTTTCTGATGAGTAAGTAAAGTAGTTCCAATGTATGTACTTTAACATTGGGATGTGAAGAATCTCTTCTCCCAAACTGATCAATCCAGTCATATTAACTATTGTGTATTTCAGACTTAAACCGTTGGATATTGAGTTTATGAAGCGTTTGCATGAAAAAGTGAATATCATTCCACTTATTGCCAAAGCAGACACACTCACACCAGAGGAGTGCCAGCAGTTTAAGAAACAGGTAAGTAGAATGAGTTTGAACTCTTGGGTTTCTAATATCTTTCATGTAATTTGCAGTTTTTCGTATTTTCAGTATAATGTGTTACAGTGTATTCCTCTTGCTACTTTACTATATGGTTGTTTACACTGTATTAAAAATAACTCTTGAAAACAGTCTTCTGCTTTAGTTTTCTCCTAGGAGCCCATAAGTATTATCATATGCCCTTATCCTTTCAACTTAAATAGGCTATTTTAGATGTTTCCGTATAGCTTCCACCAGCACCCCTCCCACACTCTTTAGAATTACTTTCCTAGACTGAATTCCCAGGAACAGGATTGCTTTTTGAAAGGGTATGATTATTTTATCTCCCTCCCCCACCTACCCATTTTGTCATGGTGCTTTCCCAATAAAACAATCAAATTCGTTTTATAACGGGTATATTTGTTCCAATGTCTTGCCAGCATTGTTTGTCATTTTTATTTTTAAAACTTTTTTGGAATAAAGTGGTACCTAATTTGATTTAATTTAATTTCCAGAAAAGCTAAACACTTTAAAGCAGGGGTTTATTTTTCCCTCATTGTTGTGTTTGGTTTATTATATATTATATTTTATGAAATGTAGGGTCAGTTTCTGGAACTATTATACTTTCCTATTCCACTTTCCTATTCCAATTTCCTATTATTAAGTTTTAGGCCAGTTTTATTTCTTTTAAACTGCGGCTATGTTGTGTAATATTTTTAAATAGATCTTAGAGTTAATTATCTCTTATTGTCCTTATAGTCCCCTTTGTAACAAGATACTTTGGTTCTTCACCTTTTTCAGTATGACTTTTAGAATAACTTGAAACCTATTACAAAAACAAAAGCCTGTGGAAATTTGCTTCGAAATTGTGTTAAATCTGTATAAATTTTGATAATGTTTTAGTGTGTCATTTTTACTGCATATATCTGGTATTTCTACCAGGAGTATATGTTTTTATTTTATGCTTATTCACTCCATTTTTATTTTGTAATGTGCTGTTTCTAAGTTCAAATACTAATCATATAATAACATTTCTCCTCTTCTGTCTTGATTTGTATGTACCTTGATTTGTATTTGTTCTAAGAACTAAGAGATAAAGACGAATAAGCAATGATCTCTACTTCCGGATTGGTCACATTGTAGGGTTGTACAATTTTCTTTTTATTCATTTATGCTTTTAAAAAACTTTTTTTAATATAAATTTATTTATTTATTTACTTTTGTTGGGTCTTCGTTGCTGCACACGGGCTTTCTCTAGTTGCGGCAAGTGGGGGCTACTCTTTTTTTTTTTTGCGGTATGCAGGCCCCTCACTGCCGTGGCCTCTCCCGCTGTGGAGCACAGGCTCTGGACTCACAGGCCCAGCGGCCACAGCTCACGGGCCTAGCCGCTCCACGGCATGTGGGATCTTCCTGGACTGGGGCACGAACCCATGT
>NW_006789076.1:0-1414 GCF_000442215.2 Lipotes vexillifer
AGCCCACGTGCCTAGAGCCCGTGCTCCACAAGAGAAGCCACTGCAATGAGAAGCCCACACACCGCAACGAAGAGTAGCCCCTGCTCACTGCAACTAGAGAAAAGCCCATGTGCAGCAACGAAGACCCAATGCAGCCAAAAATAAAATAAAATTAAAAAGGACAAGGGTTCTATTCTCATTGAACTTCCTTTCTAATAGGCTAATATTATAATAAATATCGCATGTGTTTATTATGTAAGATAATGCATGGAAGTGCTTGGCACAGTACCTGGCACCAAATAACCCCTCAGAAATTTAGCTATTATCATTTTTATTAGGCATTAGGTAACATTGTAGGTTTGGGAGCAGGAAAAAAAGTTAAAAGCAGTGTTTTAGAAAGAAGAGTCTATTTACAAGAAATAGAAATTATTAGAAAGGATTGAAATCAGAGGCAGAGAAACCAGTTATGATTTTTATAATTTGTATGGCCTCCTACCATTCTGCCTAAAGTAAGTATAACTCGAAACCACATCTTCAGTTTTACTGGGATTCTGATCATCTTCCTTAGGGCAATTCAGTTGCCTCAATCTTGCCAATAATAGATTCTGGCAATGAACTGCATCTTGTTAGCACACTTAGAACCAAGAGTAGATAATAAATATAGCAAAAACCATGTTATATCATGGCATGCTCTCAATTTTTATTTACTAACTAATCACAGGTGTCTAATATACTGGGTAGTATGCTGTGCATTCTTCCCAAATTAAATAAGTTCTGATATCTGAGAGTTCAAAAGTGAGCAGAGAAGAAAAATACACAAGCATATTCATGGAAAGTGGTGGAATTTTAATATGAAAGTTCCAAAGAAGAGCAAATGGCCATCAGAGAAGACTTCACGGAGGGGATAATGGGATATCCAAGAATTAGTAGGGGTTTACCAGTCATAAGTGGAAGAAGAAATAATAGCATTCTTTATCGATAATAATGGTTATCACTAACATTCATTGAGTACTTACTATGTGTCAGTTACTATTCTGAGTGTTTTATAAGGATAAACTGACAATCCTAATAATTAACCATGAAATGGCTACTAGTGTTATTCCTGTTTTGTAGATGAGGAAACTAAATCCCAGACTTATTAAATAACTTGCCTGTGGACACATAGATCTGAAGGAATAAAGGATGTATTTGAATCTGAGGAATCTAATTCTAGACCCCATGCTCATAATCATGTGCTCTTTCTCTATAGCATATATTGCATTGCACTAATTTCCTGTCTAATTAATGTTCTTTAGCAAAAAGCTGTGTATACACATCATGTATACACTGATGTGTATAAAATTGATTAATAAGAACCTGCAGTATAAAAAACAAACAAACAAACAAACAAAACAACTAATACTAAACTTTCTTTGGGTTATTTGTATGGAAATAT
>NW_006789077.1:0-1508 GCF_000442215.2 Lipotes vexillifer
CTACCTTTCCAGAATTCTCGCACTGCCTCAGGACCACATTTCTGGGCAGTGCGACGTGCTTGGTAGTCTTCGTCATGACCGTCGTCTGAGCTGCCTTCGGAAAACAGTCTGCTTACAGTTCTTCGAGGACCTCATACCTGAAGTCACTCTGCTCGAGGAGAAATTCAGCATCCTACCACGCTGTGTCGCTAACAGGACACTCAGCGTGAGCACTTCCCTCAAGGTATGGCCCTGAGTTGCCGTGCAGAAAAAGAGTCGTGCAGAAGTTTCCATGAGTCCCTAGCCGCTGCTCTGCGGCATCGTTACGGCTTTTAAGGACACCTAGGAGATACGCGTGGGCTCCGAACTCCCGGAAGGGTTACCGAGTACCCCAGGCCCCGTGGGCCTGCTGAGGAACTTGCAGGAGCGTATCCCTTCGGAGCCAGTCTGTTTATGCCGAGTGAAGCGCAACACACTGCAGTTCTTCATTGGAGAGCATGAAATCCCCGGCACTCCCAAAGCTTCAAGAACACCCTTCAAGCACATTCAACACGCCTGGGAAGCCTGCCTCATTGCCCTAGTCTGAGTTGCACTGCGAAAAACCCTCGGCTTCGAATTCCATCTCGGGCCTCGTGCCTGAAGTCACCCTGCCTCCAGGAGAAAGTCGGCTTGCATTGCGACTTCCACTGCATCCCAGTTCTTCGTGTAACACTGCAGGCTTTTGAAGAGCCACCGGCCCGACGCCTCGCTGCTGCGTACCTTTATTGAAACAGTTTGCTACATGAAGAACGCCCTGCTTTGAGGAACTGATTCAGGTAAGGCACCACTGGGTAACCTGTATCTATATTCACTTGTTAGAAACAGCCAGGGTGTAAGCTGCGTGGGCCCATGGAGATGGGCGACTGATGTAACTAGCCTTGCTTTCCCATTTTGAAAGGTCCTTTCATGATGCCTTGAAGCTACCTGAAATTCAGTGGTGTTGACAGGCCTCTAGCCACTGTATGCCTGGTTTTGGGAAGAAGATATGTTTCCTCTAAACCAGGTGCTTCTATGGCTTTGCTGGGGATCAGGCTGCCACGCTCTAGAGTTGAGGAGCAACTCAACGTGAGTTCTTGCCTCGCGGAAAGGCCCTGATTGTCCACTCAGAAAGGGAGGCATGTGGCTGTTTCCATGAGGTCTCATTCGTTTTTCTGCTGTAGTTTAAAGGAATTACCCTTTAGGATGGAAATACTTATCCCCAAAAGGTAGAGGCATAAAAATCTGAGGAGTCCATGTGCAGCCGGCACCTTTAGGGATGGGCTTCCGACTGACCTCTCAACATTCTGGTGTCCAGCCACTGCTTTAGGATTTCTGAGGTCCAATGATGACTCTAAGTGTTCTGTAACCCAGCCTCTCTGGGCCTTTAATGAGACCCACACTCCAGGATCCTACAGAGCAGGGTCTGTGTGATCATTCTCTGACTTCTTTAACAAATGACCACAAGCTGGGTGGTTCAAAACAACAGGAATTCATCCTCCCCCAGTCCTGGA
>NW_006789078.1:0-1355 GCF_000442215.2 Lipotes vexillifer
AGTATAGTCATTTTCACAATGTTGATTCTTCCAATCCAAGAACATGGTATATCTCTCCACCTACTTGTATCATCTTTGATTTCTTTCATCAGTGTCTTACAATTTTATGCATACAGGTCTTTTATCTCCTTACGTAGGTTTATTCCTAGGTATTTTATTCTTTTTGTTGCAATGGTAAATGGGAGTGTTTTCTTAATTTCACTTTCAGATTTTTCATCATTAGTGCATAGGAATGCAAGAGATTTCTGTGCATTAATTTTGTATCCTGCTACTTTACCAAATTCATTGATTAGCTCTAGTAGTTTTCTGGTAGCATCTTTAGGATTCTCTATGTATAGTATCATGTCATCTGCAAACAGTGACAACTGTACTTCTTTTCCGATTTGGATTCCTTTTATTTCTTTTTCTTCTCTGATTGCTGTGGTAAAACTTCCAAAACTATGTTGAATAATAGTGGTAAGAGTAGGCAACCTTGTCTTGTTCCTGATTTTAGTGGAAATGGTTTCAGTTTTTCACCATGGAAGATGAAGTTGGCTGTAGCCAGGTGATTCTGATGGAAGTGATCTGAGCACACCTGCTGGGAAGCACTAAACACTAATCTAAGGAACAAGATTGTTGTTGGCTTCCAGAGACTGGCTTCTTGGCCACTGGAAAGTGAAGACTTAAGGATGGGTTGGTTCTGGGTCTATACCTGCCAGCAGTAGGAGGCTAGGACACAAGATAGGGAAGAATGATAGAGATCACTCCTGCAGAAATGAGTAAATTTAGAATTTACAGTATAAGGATGGTTCATCTTCTACTGTTATCCTCTGAGGGAAAGAAAACTTTTGAAAACTGTATTCTCCAAATGGCTCAGCTCTATAACATACAAGCAACAAATACAGCAATGGCATTTCTATATTATTTTAAAATTTGCTAAGAATATTTAATAAAGATTTTCTCATCTGAATCTTCCAGCACCCTTTAAAGTGGACAGAATAGGTGATATTACCTCTGCTTTACTGATGAATAAATATGTCTGAGTTCATCTAAGTAGCAGGGACGAAACTAAAGCCTACATTTTCTAAATCCTGGTACTGTGGAAGCAGAATGATGCAGTTTAAACTGTGAGTTTCAGAGTCAGGCAGACCTGGATGGAATCTTAGTTCCAATATGAGTAGTGTGGTAACCTTGAACAGTTTACTTGCCTTCTCTGAGTTTTCTCATCTGTGAGATGGAGATAATAATACTTTCTTCATGGGGTTGTGCAGATTAAATGAGATAATTTTTCAAATATGTCTGGCACATAGTTCCTGAATAAGTGCAGCTCCTTAAAGATAAGCAGAGAGGGCTTCCCTGGTGGCACAATGGTTGAA
>NW_006789079.1:0-204 GCF_000442215.2 Lipotes vexillifer
GGCAGAATATCTCAACAGACAGTTCTCCAAAGAAGACATACGGATGGCCAACAGACACATGGAGATATGTTCAACATCACTAATCATCAGGGAAACGTAAATTGAAACCACAAATGATATTACTTCATACCTGCCAGAATCGCTATCATCAAAAAGACAACAAATAACAAGCATTAACAAGGATATGGAGAAAAGGGAAACCTT
>NW_006789080.1:0-218 GCF_000442215.2 Lipotes vexillifer
ACTCCTCTTTATTTCCTATATGACTGAAAGGCAAATACATAAAATAATAATTATAAATCTAGATTAATATTCACACATATATAGCATTAATCTGTGAGAATAACAATATAAAGGAGGTGAGAAGGAGATGTATAGGAACAAAATGTTTGTATACTATTGAAATTTAGTTGGTAGAATTCAAAGTGTGTTGTTAACACACACACACACACACACACACA
>NW_006789081.1:0-214 GCF_000442215.2 Lipotes vexillifer
CCTAAATGGTTGTCATACCCTAACTTGTACCCTAAACTGTCCCCGTTCCCTAACCCTAACCCTGACCCTTACCCGAAGCCTTACCCTAACCCATGTCCTATTCCTAACGTGTACGCTAACACTAACATGTACCCTAAGAGGTACGCTAACGATAAAGCTTTGTCGTACCCTAATATGTACCCTAAACCATCCCCGTTCCCTATCCCTAACCCTA
>NW_006789082.1:0-203 GCF_000442215.2 Lipotes vexillifer
GGCTGGTGAGCGCCGGTCGGCGCCGATCCTCTGTGCGGGAATCTCTCCGCTTTGCCCTCCGCGACCCTGTTGCTGTGCTGTCCTCCGCGGCGCCGAAGCTCCCCCTCCGCCTCCCGCAGTCTCCACCTGTGAAGGGGCGTCTAGTGTGTGGAGACCTTTCCTCCTTCACAGCGCCCTCCCACTGGTGCAGGTGCCGTCCCTAT
>NW_006789083.1:0-8174 GCF_000442215.2 Lipotes vexillifer
GGTACAGGTTAGGGTATGACCAGTTTAGGGTTAGCATTCGTGTTAGGGCATGGGGTAATGTTAGCGTAAGAGATAGGGTTAATGCACGTGTTAGGGCAAGGGTTAGTGTTAGTGTTAGTGTTAGGGTTAGATTTAGGGAACGGGGACTGTTTAGGGTACAGGTTTGTATACGACAATGGTACAGGGTTAGCCTACATGTTAGGGCATGGGTTAATATTAGCGTACGTGTTAGGATCAGGGCGCGGGTTAGGGTAAGGCTTTGGGTAAGGGTTAGTGTTAGCGTACGCGTTAGGATTAGGGCACGGGGTTAGGGTTAGAGAGGTTAGAATTAGGGAATGGGGACGGTTTAGGGTACAGGTTAGGGTACGTCAACGGTTTAGGGTTAGCGTAAGTGTTATGTCACTGGTTAATGTTACTGTACATGTTAGGATCAGGGCACGGGTTTGGGTAAGGCTTCGGGTAAGGGTTACGTTTAGGGTTAGAGTTAGGGTTAGGGTAGGTTTAGGGTTATGGAACGGGGATGGTGTAAGGTACAGGTTAGGGTACGTCAACGGTTTAGGGTTAGCGTAAGTGTTATGTCACTGGTTAATGTTACTGTACATGTTAGGATCAGGGCACGGGTTTGGGTAAGGCTTCGGGTAAGGGTTACGTTTAGGGTTAGAGTTAGGGTTAGGGTAGGTTTAGGGTTATGGAACGGGGATGGTGTAAGGTACAGGTTAGGGTACGTCAACGGTTTAGGGTTAGCGTAAGTGTTATGTCACTGGTTAATGTTACTGTACATGTTAGGATCAGGGCACGGGTTTGGGTAAGGCTTCGGGTAAGGGTTACGTTTAGGGTTAGAGTTAGGGTTAGGGTAGGTTTAGGGTTATGGAACGGGGATGGTGTAAGGTACAGGTTAGGGTACGTCAACGGTTTAGGGTTAGCGTAAGTGTTATGTCACTGGTTAATGTTACTGTACATGTTAGGATCAGGGCACGGGTTTGGGTAAGGCTTCGGGTAAGGGTTACGTTTAGGGTTAGAGTTAGGGTTAGGGTAGGTTTAGGGTTATGGAACGGGGATGGTGTAAGGTACAGGTTAGGGTACGTCAACGGTTTAGGGTTAGCGTAAGTGTTATGTCACTGGTTAATGTTACTGTACATGTTAGGATCAGGGCACGGGTTTGGGTAAGGCTTCGGGTAAGGGTTACGTTTAGGGTTAGAGTTAGGGTTAGGGTAGGTTTAGGGTTATGGAACGGGGATGGTGTAAGGTACAGGTTAGGGTACGTCAACGGTTTAGGGTTAGCGTAAGTGTTATGTCACTGGTTAATGTTACTGTACATGTTAGGATCAGGGCACGGGTTTGGGTAAGGCTTCGGGTAAGGGTTACGTTTAGGGTTAGAGTTAGGGTTAGGGTAGGTTTAGGGTTATGGAACGGGGATGGTGTAAGGTACAGGTTAGGGTACGTCAACGGTTTAGGGTTAGCGTAAGTGTTATGTCACTGGTTAATGTTACTGTACATGTTAGGATCAGGGCACGGGTTTGGGTAAGGCTTCGGGTAAGGGTTACGTTTAGGGTTAGAGTTAGGGTTAGGGTAGGTTTAGGGTTATGGAACGGGGATGGTGTAAGGTACAGGTTAGGGTACGTCAACGGTTTAGGGTTAGCGTAAGTGTTATGTCACTGGTTAATGTTACTGTACATGTTAGGATCAGGGCACGGGTTTGGGTAAGGCTTCGGGTAAGGGTTACGTTTAGGGTTAGAGTTAGGGTTAGGGTAGGTTTAGGGTTATGGAACGGGGATGGTGTAAGGTACAGGTTAGGGTACGTCAACGGTTTAGGGTTAGCGTAAGTGTTATGTCACTGGTTAATGTTACTGTACATGTTAGGATCAGGGCACGGGTTTGGGTAAGGCTTCGGGTAAGGGTTACGTTTAGGGTTAGAGTTAGGGTTAGGGTAGGTTTAGGGTTATGGAACGGGGATGGTGTAAGGTACAGGTTAGGGTACGTCAACGGTTTAGGGTTAGCGTAAGTGTTATGTCACTGGTTAATGTTACTGTACATGTTAGGATCAGGGCACGGGTTTGGGTAAGGCTTCGGGTAAGGGTTACGTTTAGGGTTAGAGTTAGGGTTAGGGTAGGTTTAGGGTTATGGAACGGGGATGGTGTAAGGTACAGGTTAGGGTACGTCAACGGTTTAGGGTTAGCGTAAGTGTTATGTCACTGGTTAATGTTACTGTACATGTTAGGATCAGGGCACGGGTTTGGGTAAGGCTTCGGGTAAGGGTTACGTTTAGGGTTAGAGTTAGGGTTAGGGTAGGTTTAGGGTTATGGAACGGGGATGGTGTAAGGTACAGGTTAGGGTACGTCAACGGTTTAGGGTTAGCGTAAGTGTTATGTCACTGGTTAATGTTACTGTACATGTTAGGATCAGGGCACGGGTTTGGGTAAGGCTTCGGGTAAGGGTTACGTTTAGGGTTAGAGTTAGGGTTAGGGTAGGTTTAGGGTTATGGAACGGGGATGGTGTAAGGTACAGGTTAGGGTACGTCAACGGTTTAGGGTTAGCGTAAGTGTTATGTCACTGGTTAATGTTACTGTACATGTTAGGATCAGGGCACGGGTTTGGGTAAGGCTTCGGGTAAGGGTTACGTTTAGGGTTAGAGTTAGGGTTAGGGTAGGTTTAGGGTTATGGAACGGGGATGGTGTAAGGTACAGGTTAGGGTACGTCAACGGTTTAGGGTTAGCGTAAGTGTTATGTCACTGGTTAATGTTACTGTACATGTTAGGATCAGGGCACGGGTTTGGGTAAGGCTTCGGGTAAGGGTTACGTTTAGGGTTAGAGTTAGGGTTAGGGTAGGTTTAGGGTTATGGAACGGGGATGGTGTAAGGTACAGGTTAGGGTACGTCAACGGTTTAGGGTTAGCGTAAGTGTTATGTCACTGGTTAATGTTACTGTACATGTTAGGATCAGGGCACGGGTTTGGGTAAGGCTTCGGGTAAGGGTTACGTTTAGGGTTAGAGTTAGGGTTAGGGTAGGTTTAGGGTTATGGAACGGGGATGGTGTAAGGTACAGGTTAGGGTACGTCAACGGTTTAGGGTTAGCGTAAGTGTTATGTCACTGGTTAATGTTACTGTACATGTTAGGATCAGGGCACGGGTTTGGGTAAGGCTTCGGGTAAGGGTTACGTTTAGGGTTAGAGTTAGGGTTAGGGTAGGTTTAGGGTTATGGAACGGGGATGGTGTAAGGTACAGGTTAGGGTACGTCAACGGTTTAGGGTTAGCGTAAGTGTTATGTCACTGGTTAATGTTACTGTACATGTTAGGATCAGGGCACGGGTTTGGGTAAGGCTTCGGGTAAGGGTTACGTTTAGGGTTAGAGTTAGGGTTAGGGTAGGTTTAGGGTTATGGAACGGGGATGGTGTAAGGTACAGGTTAGGGTACGTCAACGGTTTAGGGTTAGCGTAAGTGTTATGTCACTGGTTAATGTTACTGTACATGTTAGGATCAGGGCACGGGTTTGGGTAAGGCTTCGGGTAAGGGTTACGTTTAGGGTTAGAGTTAGGGTTAGGGTAGGTTTAGGGTTATGGAACGGGGATGGTGTAAGGTACAGGTTAGGGTACGTCAACGGTTTAGGGTTAGCGTAAGTGTTATGTCACTGGTTAATGTTACTGTACATGTTAGGATCAGGGCACGGGTTTGGGTAAGGCTTCGGGTAAGGGTTACGTTTAGGGTTAGAGTTAGGGTTAGGGTAGGTTTAGGGTTATGGAACGGGGATGGTGTAAGGTACAGGTTAGGGTACGTCAACGGTTTAGGGTTAGCGTAAGTGTTATGTCACTGGTTAATGTTACTGTACATGTTAGGATCAGGGCACGGGTTTGGGTAAGGCTTCGGGTAAGGGTTACGTTTAGGGTTAGAGTTAGGGTTAGGGTAGGTTTAGGGTTATGGAACGGGGATGGTGTAAGGTACAGGTTAGGGTACGTCAACGGTTTAGGGTTAGCGTAAGTGTTATGTCACTGGTTAATGTTACTGTACATGTTAGGATCAGGGCACGGGTTTGGGTAAGGCTTCGGGTAAGGGTTAGTTGTAGGGTAAGGGTAAGGGTTGTGTAATGGGGATGGTTTAGGGAACAGGTTAAGGTAGGACAACAGTTTAGGGTTAGCATACGTGTGAGGGCACGGGTTAGTGTTAGCGTACCGGTTAGGATTAGGACACGGGTTAGGGTAAGACTTTAGGTAAGGGTTAGTGTTAGCGTTAGGGTTAGGGTTAGTGTTAGAGAACGGGTACGGTTTAGGCTACAGGTTATGGTACGACAACGGTTTAGAGTTAGCGTGCGTGTTAGGGCGTGGGTTAGTGTTAGCGTACGGGGTAGGGTTAGGGCACGGGTAAGGGTAAGGCTTCGGATAAGTGTTAGGGTTAGGGGATGGGGATGGTTTAGGGTACAGATTAGGGCACAACAATGGGTTAGGGTTAGCGAACGTGTTAGGGCACAGGTTACTGTTAGCGTACGGGTTAGGATTAGGACACGGGTTAGGGTAAGACTTTAGGTAAGGGTTAGTGTTAGCGTTAGGGTTAGGGTTAGTGTTAGAGAACGGGTACGGTTTAGGCTACAGGTTATGGTACGACAACGGTTTAGAGTTAGCGTGCGTGTTAGGGCATGGGTTAGTGTTAGCATACTGGTTAGGGTTAGGGCATAGGTTAGACTAAAACTTCGGGTAAGGGTTCCGGTTCGGGTTAGCGCTAGGGAATGGGGAAGGTTTAGGATACAGGTTTGTGAACGACAACGGTACAGGGTTAGCGTATGTGTTAGGGCGCAAGTTACTGTTAGCGTACGGGTTAGGATTAGGTCACGGGTTAGGGTAAGGCTTCGGGTAAGAGTTAGGGTTAGGGTAGGTTTAGGGTTATGGAAAGGGGATGGTGTAAGGTGCAGGTTAGGGTACGACAACAGTTTAGGATTAGCGTACGTGTTAGGGCACGGTTTAGTGTTAGCGTACGGGTTAGGATTAGGGGACGGGTTAGGGTAAGGATTCGGCTAAGAGTTAGGGTTAGGGTTAAGTTTATGATTAGGGTTAGGGAATGGGGGCGATTTAGGCTACAGTTTAGGTTACGACAATGGTTTAGGGTCAGCGTACATGTTAGGGCACATGTTAGTGTTAGCATATGGGTTAGGATTAAGGCACTGTTTAGGGTAAGGCTTCGGGTAAGGGTTAGGGTTAAGGTTAGGGTTAGGGTTAGGGTTAGAGAACACGGAGGGTTTAGGGTACGGATTAGGGTACGACAAAGGTTTAGGGCTAGCGTACATGTTAGGGCATGGGTTAGTGTTAGCTTACGGGTTAGGATTAGGGCATCGGTTGGGATAAGGCTTCGGGTAAGGGTTAGTGTTAGGGTTAGGGTTAGGTAACGGGAATGGTTTAGGGTACAGTTTAGGGAACGACAACGCTTAGGGTTAGCATACGTGTTAGGACACGTGTTAGTGTTAGCGTACGGGTTAGGATTAGGGCACGGCGTAGGGTACTGCTTTGGGTTAGGGTTAGGGATAGGGAATGGGGATGGTTTAAGGTAAAGGTTAGGGTATGATAATGGTTTAGGGTTAGCCTACGTGTTAGGGCACGGGTTAGGGTCAGTCTTCGGGTAAGTGTTAGAATTAGGCTTAGGGATAGGGAGCGGTGACGGTTTAGGGTACAGGTTAGGGTACGTTAAAGGTTTAGGGTTAGCGTACGTGTTAGGGCACGGGTTAGTGTAAGGCTTTGGGTAAGGGTTAGTGTTAGTGTTAGGGTTAGGGTTAGGGTTAGGGTTAGGGAACGGGTATGGTTTAGGCTACAGGTTATGGTACGACAGTGGTTTAGAGTTAGTGAACGTGTTAGGACATGGGTTAGTGTTAGCGTACACGTTAGGATTAGGGCACGGGTTAGGGTAAGGCTTCGGGTAATGGTTAGGGTTAGAATTAGGGAATGGGGACGGTTTAGGGTACAGGTTTGTGTCCGACAATGGTTCAGTGTTAGCGTTTGTGTTAGGGCATGGGTTAGTGTTAGCGTACCGGTAAGGATTAGGGCACGTTTTAGGGTCAGGATTCGGGTAAGGGTTAGGGTTAGTGTTAGTGTTAGGGAACGGGGATGGTGTAAGGTACAGGTTAGGGTACGACAACGGTTTAGGGTTAGCGTACGTGTTAAGGCATGGGTTAGGGTTAGCGAACGTGTTAGGGTTACGCCATGGGGTGGGGTAAGACTTCAGGAAAGGGTTAGGTTTAGGGTTAGGGTTAGGGAATGGGGATGGTTTAGGGGACAGATTTGTGTACAACAATGGTTCAGGGTTAGCGTACGTGTTAAGGCATGGGTTAGGGTTAGCGAACGTGTTAGGGTTACGCCATGGGGTGGGGTAAGACTTCAGGAAAGGGTTAGGTTTAGGGTTAGGGTTAGGGAATGGGGATGGTTTAGGGGACAGATTTGTGTACAACAATGGTTCAGGGTTAGCGTACGTGTTAAGGCATGGGTTAGGGTTAGCGAACGTGTTAGGGTTACGCCATGGGGTGGGGTAAGACTTCAGGAAAGGGTTAGGTTTAGGGTTAGGGTTAGGGAATGGGGATGGTTTAGGGGACAGATTTGTGTACAACAATGGTTCAGGGTTAGCGTACGTGTTAAGGCATGGGTTAGGGTTAGCGAACGTGTTAGGGTTACGCCATGGGGTGGGGTAAGACTTCAGGAAAGGGTTAGGTTTAGGGTTAGGGTTAGGGAATGGGGATGGTTTAGGGGACAGATTTGTGTACAACAATGGTTCAGGGTTAGCGTACGTGTTAAGGCATGGGTTAGGGTTAGCGAACGTGTTAGGGTTACGCCATGGGGTGGGGTAAGACTTCAGGAAAGGGTTAGGTTTAGGGTTAGGGTTAGGGAATGGGGATGGTTTAGGGGACAGATTTGTGTACAACAATGGTTCAGGGTTAGCGTACGTGTTAAGGCATGGGTTAGGGTTAGCGAACGTGTTAGGGTTACGCCATGGGGTGGGGTAAGACTTCAGGAAAGGGTTAGGTTTAGGGTTAGGGTTAGGGAATGGGGATGGTTTAGGGGACAGATTTGTGTACAACAATGGTTCAGGGTTAGCGTACGTGTTAAGGCATGGGTTAGGGTTAGCGAACGTGTTAGGGTTACGCCATGGGGTGGGGTAAGACTTCAGGAAAGGGTTAGGTTTAGGGTTAGGGTTAGGGAATGGGGATGGTTTAGGGTACAGATTTGTGTGCAAGAATGTTTCAGGGTTAGCGTACGTGTTAGGGCACAGGTTAGTGTTAGTGTACGGGTATGGGTTACAGAACGGGGTAGGGTAAGGCTTCAGGTAAGTGTTAGGGTTAGGTTTAGGGTTAGGTTAAGGGAACGGGGATGGTTTATGGTACAGGTTAAGAACGTCAACAGTTTAGCATTATTGTACATGTTAGGGCAAGGATTAGTGTTAGTGAATGGTTTAGGATTAAGACACGGGTTAGGGTAAGGCTTCAGGTAAGGGTCAGAGTAAGGTTTAGGGTTAGGTTTAGGGTTCGGGAACAAGGACGGTTTACCGTACAGGTTAGTTTACGACTACGTTTTTGGGTTAGCGTAAGTGTTAGGGCACGGATTAGCGTTAGCGTATGGGTTAGGTTTAGGGCACGGAGTAGGGTAAGGCTTCGGGTAAAGGTAAGGGTAACGCTTCGGGTAAGGGTTAGGGTAAGTGTTAGGGTTAGGGTTAGGGAATGGGGACGGTTTAGGATACAGGTTTGTGTCCGACAATGGTTCAGTGTTAGCGTATGTGTTAGGGCACGGGTTAGTGTTAGTGTACCGGTAAGGATTAGGGCACGTTTTAGGGTCAGGATTCGGGTAAGGTTTAGGATTAGGGTTAGTGTTTGGGAACGGGGATGGTGTAAGGTACAGGTTAGGGTACGACAACGGTTTAGGATTAGCGTAGGTGTTAGGACACAGTTTAGTGTTAGCGTACGGGTTAGGATTAGGGCACGGTTTAGGGTAAGGCTTTGGGTAAGAGTTTCGGTTAGGGTTAGGGTTAGGTAACGGGCACGGAATAGGGTAAAGTTCAGCGTACGACAACGCTTTAGGGTTAGTATACGTGTTAGGGCAAGTATTAGTGTTATCGTATGGGGTAGGATTAGGGAATGCGTTAGGTAAGGTATGGGTTAGGGTTAGGGCATGGGTATGTTTTAGGGTACAGGTTAGGGTACGTCAACGGTTTAGG
>NW_006789084.1:0-1342 GCF_000442215.2 Lipotes vexillifer
CACTTTGTTATACAGCAGAAACTAACACACCATTGTAAAGAATTATACTCCAATAAAGATGTTTAAAAAAAAAAGGAGCAATGTCTTAAAGAATAAATATTCACATATATGTTGCTTAAGAATATGGACTCTGGGATCAGTCTGCTGGGTTCATACTTCAACTTCCCCACTTACTAGCAAGGAGACAAATTATATAAACTTTTTGCATCTTTATAAGTGGATACAGCAATGCTATCTGCTTCTTATAACTTGGGGCAATTATGAGGACTGAATAAGTTAGTATGTATAAAGCACTTAGGACATTGTCTGGCACAGAGTAAGCACTCAACAAATATTAGGTATTATTATTATCTTATTTATCTGTCCCAACAATCCCAGAAGGAATTATAGTCAGTAAATTAAGGCATATACACAGTAAGAGTCTCCAGAATTTGAGGATGTGCTGAGGAAAACGTCATCATCCTGAGGTGGAACTAACAAAAGTCAACATAAAAAAGCATAAGTTTAGCCCTCAGCTGGAGTAGTCCTTCCTTCAGTGATGGATTGGGTAGAGGCTACTGCAGATAAAGCTTTGGGAGCCATCCAAATGAATCAAGGGAGCAGGATGCATCTTCAGGCCCAGACTCCAAGATTAAATGAAATAATGCATATTAGGAGCACTCAGACAATCATAAAGTATGATATGTTTGTGGCTGTAATTACTGTTATTAGTAGTAGAGTAATTCTATTACCCAATCAGTAGTACATAATCACAAGGACCTGTTAGTAGGGCAGAGGACCTGTAGTGGGAAGGAAGAAATAGGTAATGTTTATCCAGCACAATCCAATCAAGGGGTATGCTCATGTGAGACAGGAGAGGTAAAATTCACGGAACAGGGACCTCCCTGGTGGCGCAGTGGTTAAGAATCTGCCTGTCAATGCAGGGGACATGGCTTCCTAGTCCGGGAAGATCCCACATGCCACGGAGTAACTAAGCCCGTCTGCCACAACTACTGAGCCTGCGCTCTAGAGCCCGCGAGGCACAACTACTGAGGCCCGCATGCCACAACTACTGAGCCTGCGAGCCACAACTACTGAAGCCCGCGCGCCTGGAACCCGTGCTCCACAAGAGAAGCCACCACAATGAGAAGCCCTCACACAGCAACGAAGAGAAGCCCCCGCTCGCCGCAACTAGAGAAAGCCCGCGTGCAAAAACGAAGACCCAATGCAGCCAAAACTAGCTAACTAAATTAATTAATTTTTTTTTTCTTTGCGGTACGCGGGCCTCTCACCGCTGTGACCCCTCCCGCTGCGGAGCACAGGCTCCGGACGCGCAGGCCCAGCGGCCATGGCCCACGGGCCC
>NW_006789086.1:0-8359 GCF_000442215.2 Lipotes vexillifer
GGCTGGGCCCGTGAGCCATGGCCGCTGAGCCTGCGCGTCCGGAGCCTGTGCTCCACGACGGGGGAGGCCGCAGCGGTGGGAGGCCCACGTACCGCAAAAAAAACCCCAAAAAACAAAAAACAAGAGAATGGCAGAGAAGATTAAATGCCATTAACCAATGATATGTTGCCTACAAGAAACTCACTTCACGTGGAATGATATAGACACGTTGCACAGAAAAGGATGGAGAGAGATATGCCAAAGACATGATTTCTTTAAGGCCATGATAGCTCTGCATTAATGGATATTTTATACATACCCTTCATGAAGAGGATTAGGGTATAAAGAGCTCTAGGGCTGGAGGAACCTCCTTACAAGGTAGCAACAAAGTATTTGCAGGGAGTCTTGGCTGTGGGCTCAGAAAATGAGATGAATGACTCAAAAGAAAAAAAAATAATAAAAAGACCTGCAGACAGCACCACATAAGAACAGTTTGCTTGCCTCTGTCTCTAAAAACGTGTCTAACGTTCTAGGTGTTGGTAGGAGTGGCGGTCAGCAAATGGACATGGTCTGGGGCCAGATGTAGGCAAGGTTTCCAAGGCTGTAGGATGGTCTGGATCTGTTAGTCTCTTGTGGAACTTACCATGCTACGTTCAGTGGAAATGGTCCCCTGGCCTAGGGTCTTCTCAGCTAGAGGTCATCAAGTACAGGCATGCTGGGGTGAGTGGACAGCTGTCCTCAATCCGTGGGTGTGTGGCTCCAGGATTTATCAGTACCTGAATCTAGAGGCATGGTCCGCTATTCTCAGACCCATCACCAAGTGACAAGGCAAGGGTATGGGTTTTAACTGTTCAGTTCTTCTCTAGCTACTCACTCTGCACTGCACAAATCCCAAACCATGGGCATAGTTTCCCTATGAGCCAGGCACCCAATAAAGAAGTGGCCTGCCTGACATGAGGATTGTGAAGCTCTCCAACTTGATGGGGAATGGGTGGGAGATTGAATCAAGAACGTGGGTCCCATAAGCATTCAGCCCCCCGGCCATTCGCGAAGGTTTGTCAAATGAGAAAGAGTAGGAAGGTCTGTCACTTGGGCAAGGCCTCCACATTCAATGGTGACCATCAAAGCAAAGGAACTGAAGCATCCTTAAACTCCACGGAACGTTCTCCAGTAATTTGATAAAGAGTTGATTTTTTTCTCGGTTAGTATTGGACCTACGTGTTTTCTATTCTTTCCCCAAAAGTAGGCTGTGCTTTAGTCCCTTTGCATCTGTGAGAGAAAAACGAGCGAGAGCCAATTCTACCACACGTCTGAACCCGCAGAATGCACTTTGCTGGCCGACGCCATCCTCACCTGTAAGGTGCTGATGTGAACAGGTGTGCCCGTGCTATTCACAGTGTCCTTCTTAGCTGCATTCCCCCCCTTCCCATCTGCTTGCTCAGCCTTGGCAATTCTGGCTTTTTCTGCTTCGACTCTCTTGGGGTTATTGAGCATCACCTGGACGACCGCGTACTCCACCAGGGACGCAAAGCCGAAGAGCAGACACGCGATGAGCCACACGTCCAACGCCTTCACGTAAGACACCTTGGGAAGTTCCGCAGCCAGGGTTGTGCACTCAGAGGCCAAGCTGAGCACTGAGAAAATTCCTGCAGGACAGAAACAGGAATTCAAGTTGCTTTTTACTCCCGTGACATGTTGTACAACCACTGCTCTTTGATGAAATCCCCCTCCAATAACTTTCAATGCCCCTCAGGTCCCCTTAAAACTCAAAGAGTAGACGAGATACCACGTACTTGCTTCTTATGTAAGAATTATTGAATGTGGGTGGTATGTGTGTGAACACTTAACATTTAAAAAATATAAATTTTTATTTTTTATTACCCTAATAATGAAAGATGTACTTGGTTCTCTTTGCTCTTGCATTGGGAATACTGGAAACACTATATTAGTATCAATAATCATTTAAAACATTGAAAAATATATATTCCGCCAGTTGCATCATTTCAGAGGCTCCTGAAAGGTGTGGAGTTTGGGGGATTTTTTTTTTTTTTTAATATTGAAGAACTAAGAGACTCTCCCCTAGAAAGAAAGGCTTTTAGTAAAATATAACTTCTGCAGATTGAAACAATATTACATATATATATATATATATATATATATACACACATATATATTACTATTATATTGTAATTATCCTCTATCCTGAAGAAAACTAATTAACAGGACTATGTTTTAAAAGTTAATATAGGTTTTAACATTTTCTAACCTGGAAGTGAAAAGTAACATAAAAATCCAAGATCTTCTCAAACATTGCCCTAAACTCAGTTAATTAAACCTACGGGCATTAATTTAGCAAATCATATTCCCAAGCTATTTTTTTATTCCTAATCCAATGTTACATCAACTTATCAACCAAACACAAGCCTTGAAGCAGCATATATTGACACCATTCTCTGTGTTTCCATAGCATTTCATGCTCATCAATAACACGGAATGTATCAAATTGCAGTAAATTTAGTAGCATACCTGCATCTTTAACCTGATATATTAGCAACTTTATGAACGAAATGGAGAACAGTGCCAGATTATAGAAGGCCTTCAAAGTCCTAGAGCGGATCTGTTATCGTATTTGGTAGAGAAATGACATTATCAAGAGAATATTTCAATAACGTCCATCTTCTAGGGATAAAAAAATAAACTGAGAAAGAAAAGTATAGGAGATGCAGAAAGAAAGAATAAGAAAATAAAGGACAGGATGGATGTGAAAGGATTTTGGAGAAAACATTTTTTAAAACTTGATTACTGTTTACAGGAAGGAGGAAAAGATTGAGACAAACTTCTAAACAGAATGACTGGGAAAATACCCATGAAATATAGGAAGAGGAGAATATAGAAAAGATGTGACTCTGGAAGGAAAACACCGAGTTAGGCCAGATAAAGGCCGAGAAACAAAGAACTGGTGACCACGACTCAGCACAGGGCACCCAGGACCTTTTTGAAGGACAGATTGGCCAGTATCGTTCAGGGGAGGTTGTGGTGGAAAGGGAGGGGACTCCAGAGAGGCTCAGGCATCAGAAAAAGGGGGTCAAAAGAGCAGAGAAAGATTCGGAATAATAGGATATTCATGGACATCTGGGAGATATTTATAATCCCAGGCATTAAGTTAAAAACCATGGTGACCAATTCCAATAAGATCTGTATCATTTCGAAGATGTAAGAACGGAAATGGAGATCAGTTGAGAAGGAAGAGAATGTGGAGCTCACTGTGTGCCTTGTCTTCAGGAAATCATATTAGAATAGGAAACGTCCACTTGCTTTTTTATCCTAAAATAAGAAATCTGAGCAAATATTTCTCCAGACAGATATTTCAGCCTTATCTTAACGTGGCCTTCAGATGAGATTACTTCATTGTTTAAATAACTCATAGTGAAATGCTGCCTGAATTTTACTACATTATGAACCAAAAAAAAGAAATGTGAAACCCATCATTCATAAAAATGGGGATATTTATAATTTCAATATTGTGTTCTTAATATATTATCCCCATTTAATGGAGCACCTCTCTAATAAATTCCAGGACTTCTTGGTATAATCTTTCTATAACGTGTTTAAAACATATAGTCCTTATATGTCATTTGTTACTTTCTCTTCCTAATGCTAAAACAAACCAAGTCTAGATTTCAAATCAGGGAATAATGTCGTAAAATTGATATCAACTCTGATAAATAGGCGTGAGGTCTACATCTACTAACAGTTATGGCTAACAAATAATATAAATCAAAGTATTAATAAATTAGCTACATAAAAAAGTTAACCTGAATAAAAACTTCTATAAAGAATTCAGGGAGAAGATAAAGTTGTTTAGCTCATCAATATGCAGAAAGAACTTTATAGTGATAAAATCCTTATTTAAGAGACCACTATTGATAGTGAACTCCCATTGACTATGGGATGTCCAGAGATTTCTCGTTCAGACAATCTCAGAGGAAACATCTGAAAAATAATTCTTTAATAGCATATACTCTAGCAATCTATTGCCTCAAAGAGGAATACCAAAACCTAGAAGACTGAAAAAGGAAAGCAAGAAAAAGGGTGAAAAAAGAAAAGGAAAAGAAAGGGGAGGTAGAGATAGTATTTTTTTGTATTTCATTTATTTATTTATCTTTTTCTTTTGGCTGTGTTGGGTCTTCGTTGCAGCCAGCAGGCTTCTCTCTAGTTGTGGCGTGTGGGTTTTCTCTTTCTAGTTGTCTCATGCAGGCTCCAGAGCGTGTGGGCTCTGTAGTTTGTGGCACGCAAGCTCAGTAGTTGTGGCGCGTGGGCTTAGCTGCCCTGCCACACATGGGATCTCAGTTCCCCAACTAGGGGTCGAACCCACGTCCCCTGCATTGCAAGGCGGATTCTTTACCACTGGACCACCAGGGAAGTCCTGGTAGTATTTTTTATTAACAACAAATAGAACCAACACAGCAAATCAAGGAGAAATTGTGCCCAACAGCTACTGTCTAAACCTGAAATCATCTTTATCCCATACTAAGACAAACTACACTATGCACCAAATTCTTATATGGAGTTGTGATTAATAACATGAAAATTCATTTAGAAATACTGCTAAATTCTTACATCAGCATGTTATCATTGCACAGCATTCTAATCAAAGGATACTAAAAGGAAAACTACAATTACTACCATGTGGGAATCCAGAAATAATCTCTGACATTTTTGAAAGAGATCCTTATAATCAAAAAGATCTTGAACCACTGTTCTAGATGATAAGAAAAGACTATAATAAGGAAGAAAGGTACTGTGTGTGACCTGCTAGAGGTCTGAATTGCGACCTGAATTATTCATCTTTTTACATTTATAATTAAAAAGTATTGTTTAAAAAAAATCCTTTTTAGCAGCAACTAAAGCATTTCATGTGCCAGGAAAAGAATGTGTCACGGTAAAGTTTACGTAGGGTAAAAAGTATAAGACGTTACCTCCACAGTTACTTTTATACTTAAAGAAATAGCTGAAGACAAAGTCTACCTAAAGTTCGCAGAGGAAGCTTTGATACTTGTTAACAATGGGAAAAGTAAATCAAAAAGAGATAGGAAGAAAAATAAAACTAGAACACAAGACTGATTCTTTTTTAAAAAGCAAAATGAGTCTAGGGTAAATGATATATGTTCTTCTCCTAAATTTTAGAAAATAAAAATTATGGGCCATAGAAGGAAAAGATTGGCAAATTGATTTCATAATCTTTTGGAACAATGTAGAGGGAAAAAAGTAGAAAAAGGAAAGATACACTGGGTCAAAATAGCCTTACTGACAGAATATCCTGATATTTAATCTGTCAGTAATATTATTTCTTTTTTCTTTTTAGATAAAATTATATATATGTGTGGGTCTAATCACAGAGCTTCAAAATACCTGAAGCATAATTCCGTAATTAGAGTTGGGGATTTTAACAACTCTCTCATCAATAACTATAATAACTAGACAAAAGACATAAAAGATTTTAACGGTACTATCAACCAACTTGACTCCACTCATATTTACAGAATTCTACACCCGAGAGTGACAAACATACAGTGCAAGTGACATGGGATGTTTTCCAGGAGACACACGCTGGGCTGGACCATTAACAAAGTCTCAGTAAACATAAAAGGATTGAAATCATAGAGTATGTTCCCTGACAAAATTAAAAACAAATCATATTTGAGTACTTATGAAAACGCTAAATATTTGGAATCCAAACTACACATATCTAAAGAATCCGTGGGCCAAAGAAGAAATCACAAGGGAAATTAGAGAATATTTTTTTAATGAAGGAAGATGAAAATACAGTACACCAAAATTCGTGCACTGCAGCTAAAGCAGGACTGACAAGGGAAATCTGTAACTTTAAATGCCCACGTTAGAAAAGAAGAAAGGTCTAAAATCGGATATCTGAGTTTCCACTTCAATCATCAAAAAGAGATCAAATAAAATCCAAACTGAGTGAAAAGAAATAATAAAGATAAGAGCCAAAATCAATGAAAAAGAAAAATAAACAAATAGAAATGAATGAAATGAACGCTGATGTTTAGAAAATACCAAGAAAAGAGATAAGTCTTTATCTAGAGTGGTCAAAAAAAAAAAAAAAGAATTCACAATTTAACAATATCAGTACGTAGGAATGAATACATCACTACAGCTAGACATTAAAAGGAAAAATCAATATTACGAACGTGTTTGTGCTAATAATTTTACCTACTCATCTAATAGCTAGGAATCAATTGGTAAAATTTGCCAAAATAAAGGAGAAAAACATATAAACCTTTAAATATACTCAGAGAAAGCATTTAAGCATTTGGCAAAAGTCAACAGTCATGATAAAGACCCTCTGCCAACTAGGAAGAGGAGGGAAGCTCTTCAACCTGATTAAGAGATCTGTAATAACTAGAGCCACTATTACACTCAACAGTGGATACTTCAATTATTTCTACCCAGAATCAGGAATAAGCATCTCTCACAACTGTATTCAACATTGTACTAAGGTCCAAGGCACTGCAGGAAGTAAAAAAAAATCAAGTATTTGGGGAGTATATGACACAGGGTATGTGAATCAGGCAAAACGGTACCATTATTTTGATAAACGTTATGCTAATATTTTAGAAAAGTTAAACATACTTCTTCCATAACATGCAGAAATCTCATTTCTAGGTGTTTGCCCAAGAGTAATGAAAATGTATGCCCACACAGAGCCTTGTACGCAATTGTTCGTCACATCACGTATAATACCCCCAAACTGGAAACGACCCAATCCCCAACAACTGGTTAATGGAGAAACACACGGTGGTATATCCATACTATGAAACGCTACTCGGTAATAAGATAGAACCAAACAGTAACACACGCAGCAGCACATATAAATCTCAAAAACCTAAATATGTCCCTAGTTTTCTTTTAATGAGTCAACACGTTGACTGATTCCACTTTCAATTTACCGTCACTGACCTCCAGAGGTCCGCGATCCTACCAGGCAATCAGGGTGTATTTCCCCAGTTCCTTCACCAGTCTCTCTCCCTTCAGAACCACCGCGCTTTTCCCCATCACCCTTGCAACTCATGACCTGGCTTCCCATTTCACTAAGAAAACAAAATCAGAGGCTAGCCCCCATGACCACGTCTACGCTTGCATCTCGCTGTGTGCCCATCAGCTCTACCTTCTCTCCTGACGCTACAGACCAACAGTCAGTCACCCCGATGCACCAGGCACATCTGACCCACCGCCTATTTTTATAAATCCAGTTTTACTGGGACATATCCACACCTACTCAGCTATGTATTGTCTAAGGCTGCTTTAGTGCTATGACAGCGGATTTCGGGGTTTCAACAGAAACCTCAAAGGTTTGCTATTCAATCTGTCGCCGAAGGAGTTTGCTGACCCCGCGGACAGATCCACCGTGTTCTAGCAAAGGCCAATCCCTCGTTTCCTCCCTCCCATCCCCTCTCACTGCTCCTGCACTTCTACCATCTCTCATTGTTTCCTTCACTACTGGTTGTTTTCCACCAAAAGTAAACGTGTGTGGATTGTGCCCCTTAGAAAAACAAAACCAAGAAACCTCTCAGCTCCCATCCCTCCTGCCTATTTCCCCACCCTCCCCTCCTGCGGGCAGCTAACGACCTCCAACAGGCCGTTTACACCGAGGGCTCTAGGTCCCCCTCCTGTGTTCTCCTGAGTCACTCCGACCAGGCTTCCGTCTTCTCCTCACTCCATGGAGACTGTCTCCGTTCTGGATCCCAGTGACCCCCTAGGCTGCTAAAGCCAAGGGCAATCTTTAGCCCTGAGCTTGACCTACAAGCAGCTGGCCGGTCACTCCCCTCGCCTGGACACAACCTCTCCACTTGGCAGGATTCTAGGAAACCACATCACATAGATTGTTCCTCGTCTTCTCAGTCCCAAGGCTTTAGCCCTGAGATTCCTCTACCTACACCCCACTCATCGCCTTAAATACCATCTACATCCTGGCAAACCTTAAACTCTGACCTCCAGTCCTGATTTCTCCAAGACACCCCAGACTTGTACATCCACCTGTCTACCTGCTATCTCCACCTAACAGACATCTCAAACTCAGTGCATCCGGAACCAACCTGGTCCTCTCACCTTCTCAAACCTACCTGACCTACAGCTCTGCTCACCTCCATTCATGGCAATTTCATCTCTTCAGTTTCTAAGCCAAAAACACCTTGAGGTCAGCCTTGATTCTGCTTTCTTTTTTCTTTTTTTTTTATTTTTGTGTGTGTGTGGTACGCGGGCCTCTCACTGCCGTGGCCTCTCCCGTTGCGGAGCAACAGGCTCCGGACACGCAGGCCCAGCGGCCACGGCTCACGGGCCCAGCCGCTCCGCGGCATGT
>NW_006789087.1:0-1991 GCF_000442215.2 Lipotes vexillifer
AGAGCATGGTTCAGTGTTAGCGTACAGGTTAGGATTAGGGCACGGGTTAGAGTATGGCTTTGCCTAAGGGTTACGGTTAGGGTTAGTGTTAGTGTTAGGGTTAGGGAACGGGGACGGTTTAGGGTACAGGTAAGGGTACGACAACAGTTGAGAGTTAGCGTACATGTTAGGGCACTGCTTAGTGTTAGCGTACGGGTTAGGATTAGGGCACGGGCTAGGGTAAGGCTTCGGGTTAGTCTTAGGGTCAGGACTAGGGTTCGGGTTCGGGAATGAAGACGGTTTAGGTTATAGGTTAGGGTACGACAGTGGTTGAGTGTTAGCGTACGTGTTTGGGCATGGGTTAGTGTTATTGTATAGTTTAGTATAGGGCACGGGTTAGGTTAAGGCTTTGGGTAAGGGTTAGGATTAGGGATAGGGTTAGTGTTAGGTTAGGGTACGGGGACGGTTTAGGGTGAAGGTTAGGGTACCACAACGATTGAGAGTTAGCATATGTGTTAGGGCACGTGTTAGTTTTAGCGTATGGGTCAGATTAGGGCACGGGTTAGGGGAAGGCTTCGGGTAAGGGTTAGGGTTAAGGTTAGGGTTAGGGTCAGTGTTAGGTAACGGGGACGGTTTAGGGTAAAGTATAGGGTACGACAACGGTTGAGGGTTAGCGTACGAGTTAGGGCATGGGTTAGTGTTAGCGTACGGGTTAGGATTAGGGCAGCGAGTAGAGTATGGTTTCAGGTAAGCGTTAGGGTTAGGGTTAGGGTTAGGGTTATGGAACGGGGACGGTTTAGGTTACAGGTTAGGGTAAGACAATGGTTGAAGGTTAGCATACATGTTAGGGCATGGTTTAGTGTTAGCGTAGGGGTTAGGATTATGGCACGTGTTAGAGTAAGGCTTTGGGTAAGGGTTAGGGTCAGGTTTAGGTTTAGGGTTAGGGAACGGGGACGGTTTAGGGTAAAGGTTAGGGTACGACAATGGTTGAGTGTTAGCGTAGGTATTAGGGCTTGGGTTACTGTTAGCATACGGGTTAGCGTTAGGGCATGGGTTAGGGTAAGGCTTCGGGTAAGGGTTAGGGTTAGGGTTAGGTTTAGGTTTAGGTTTAGGGTTAGGGAACGGGGACGGTTTAGGGTACAGGTTAGGGTACGACAACAGTTGAGGTTTAGCGTACGTGTTAGGGCACGTGTTAGTATTTGCGTACGTCTTAGTATTCGGGCACGGGTTAGGGTCAGGCTTTTGTTAAGTGTTAGGGTTAGGGTTAGGGTTAGGGAACGGGACAGTTTAGGGTAAAGTTTAGGGTACAACAACGGTTGAGACTTAGCGTACGTTTTAGGGCACGGGTTAGTGTTAGCGTACGGGTGAGGATTGGGGCATGGGTTAGGGTAATGCTTCGGGTAAGGGTTAGGGTTAGGGTTAGGGTAAGGGAATGGGGACGGTTTAGGGTAAAGGTTATGTTACGACAACGGTTGAGGGTTGGCGTACGTGTAAGGGCTCTGGTTAGTGTTAGCGTACGGGTTAGGATTATGGCACGGGTTAGGGTAAGGAATCAGGTAATGTTTAAGGTCAGTGTTATAGTTAGGGTTAGGGATCGGGGATGGTGTAGGGTACAGGTTAGTGTACAACAACGTTTGAGTGTTAGTGTACGTGTTTGCGCAAGTTTTAGTGTTAGCGTATGGGTTAGGATTAGGGCACAGGTTAGGGTAAGGCTTCGAGTAAGTGTTAGGGTTAGGGTTAGGGTTAACGTTATGGAACGGGGACGGTGTGGGGTAAAGGTTAGTGTACAACAACGGTTGAGGGTTAGCTTACATGTTAGGGCATGGGTTAGTGTTTACGTATGGCTTAAGATTAGGGCACGGGTTGCGGTAAGGCTTCGGTTAAGTGTTAGGGTTAGGGTTAGGGAATGGGGATGGTTTACGGTAAAGAATAGGGTAGGACAACGCTTGCGTTTTAGTGTACGGTTAGGGCAGGGGTTAGTGTTAGCGTACGGGTTAGGATTAGGGCACGGG
>NW_006789088.1:0-507 GCF_000442215.2 Lipotes vexillifer
CATCCACCTCACTAGAAATAACTCAATTTCATTTCTTTTTATGGCGAGTAATATTCCATTGTACATATGTGCCACATCTTCTTTAACATTTGTATGTCGATGGACATTTAGGTTGATTCCATGTCCTGGCTATTGCAAATAAGATCTGCAATGAACATTGTGCTACATGACTCTTTTTGAACTATGGTTTTCTCAGGGTAGATACCCAATAGTGGGATTGCTGGGTTGTTTGGTAGTTCTATTTTTAGTTTTTTAAGGAACTTCCATACTGTCCTCCATAGTGTCTGTATCAACTTACATTCCCACCAACAGTGCAAGAGGGTTCCCTTTTCTCCACATTCTCTCCAGCATTGATTGTTTGTAAATTTTTTGATGATGACAATTCTGACTAACGTGAGGTTATACCTCATTGTAGTTTTCATTTACATTTCTCTAATGATTAGGGATGTTGAGCATTCTTTCATGTATTTGTTGGCAATCTGTATATCTTCTTTGGAGAAATGTCTG
>NW_006789092.1:0-259 GCF_000442215.2 Lipotes vexillifer
AGCCTCGGGCACTAGGCTTAGGGGAACAGAAATCAAAAAGACAGAGCCACCCCAAAATTTGGGTCTGCCCCCTTTACAGGAACCTCGTCCAAGGTACAAGTTAAATACCCACGAAAGGAAAAAATGTATCGCCAAGTTGTGGCACTTAGGTGCCATGGAATATCAGTCAGCAATGAAATCAACGTCATCAGGCCCATAGCATCGTAGTGAGTGGATTTAGGTACGATGATTCCAAGTGAAATAGGTCACACGGAAAAAG
>NW_006789093.1:0-359 GCF_000442215.2 Lipotes vexillifer
AAACTTTATGATTAGTAGATTCCCGGAACAGAATTGCTCCCCTGCTTCACAGCCCTGCAGGCTTAGAGACTGATGAATCCTAGCTAAGTTGTCAGAGACCTTATTTGTTTGTAAGAGTTGACCGTGCATTGGTCTTGGCCTTCCAGCCTGGGCAGTCCTTCCAGTGAAGTTTGACTTCCCTGGTCATCAGGCAGAATCTCCACCAGCTGTCAACTCTGGGTAACAACCTTTAAGAACCAGACTAAATGTCTGGGTTGTTTGTCCTTGATATGCCAAGGTATTCCTTATATGTACTGAAAACTCCTTAGACCAAAAAGCCTGGTGGCTCTAGCTTGCCTTGAGGAAAGCTGTATTGTCCA
>NW_006789094.1:0-584 GCF_000442215.2 Lipotes vexillifer
TCTAGTATTTTTAGGAAACTTAGAAAAGTGATAAGTATTATAATTTCAGTACAGGATATAAGTATTAGTGTAAAGTTAAGAATGTTGCTAATTTGAGTAACATGGATGATAAGGCAAAAAACGAAAGGAAATATACAAATATCGTATCATATTAAAGTTTAAAATATTACAGGAGACATCTTCACGTCAGGCAGCACTTTAACCTCCACAAACTCACAAAACCTTCCTAATATACCAATTGAGTAAGTTTTAAGGACTAAATTAAAAAGGAAACAGGGGAGGAAAAATCAGGAAGAATGTTCTGGAAACTGTATAGTGTGCCGAGGAGCAATCTGATTTGTGGGTTTGAACGCCCATAAGTTTCTGGAATTGGCTGTAACAAACATGTAAGTGGAGGTGAACTTGATATGAAAACAGGAAGATTGATTGACAGTATATCTAAAAGGAAATTATACCCGTGTTTCACTTGCCTCATTCCATGCAACCTGGGGATGATTCCACTTCTATATAGCAGAAACTAAGCGTTATTCTCTGAAGAGGGTAATTAAAGGCCCTGGACTGACAGATAACAGGTATCGTTGTTT
>NW_006789095.1:0-2167 GCF_000442215.2 Lipotes vexillifer
GAGCCGTGGAGCCTTCGGAACACACCAGGCTGTGGCCCTGGCCAGAGTCCTCCGTTGCTTCCACGGCAGCTTGCCTGTTCACAGAGGGTCCCAAGGAATGAGGAGAGGAGGTGGGGAAAGAGACCCCCCTGGAGGTCCCTGTACAGGCCACCAAATGTCGTTGTCCAAACGGGGGTTGGAAAAGAATTTCCAGACACAAGTCAGAAAGTAAAGAAGATAGAATTTATTAGCGGGAAGGGTCGCTGCCAGAACAACAGGCCGACTACCTTGTAGTCTGGGAGAGTGGAGCCTGAACATGTGTTATCGATCAGTTTTTATAGCCAGAAAACAAAGGAATGGTCCGAGGTGTAATTTTGTTTACTGATTGGTCGAGGCACATACACCTGCCTTCTATAGGGTAAGAGTGGGACAGGGCAGATGCCTTTCCTTATTTGGGACAGGTCCTGTTGCCCAAGTGGGCTGAGGAATTTCATAACCATTGCAACATGGTGGTGGGGATGGCGATTAAGAGTCCAGTAGGGGGTGTAACGCTGATACTTTTTCAGGCAGGGTCGTCCTTTTTCCTTGAAGCACCATTGTCCTTGGAGCACCACAGGAAGTCCCTCAAGCATACAGAAAATTGAAAGAACTGTATAGCCCTGTATTATGCTACATTTGTTAAGATTTTGCTGTATTTGCTTTATCATATATTTATCCTTCCATCCATCCATCCACTCATCAATCTACATAACATTTTTGTTAAAAACGAAACAGGTAATTTTTAACTTTCTTCTTTATGCTCTTTTGCATTTGTACTAATTTTTAAAATTGCTGTCAGTTTTCATTTAAAAACTGAGATAATTTCCACTTTGTAACAAAAGAATTATTAAAAGGAAATATAATCTACCAAAAGGATTTGGTACCAGGAAACCCTTCATACACGTTAGACCCAAATTTAAGCTCCTCCCCAGACACCATCCTTTTCTATCTTATTCAACACTGGATTCTGGAACAGTGCCTTGTACATAGTAGATAACTACTGGAGTAGTTATCCAGTAGTTATGGAGTAATGGAGTGAATGAATTCTTTTAAGTATGGTTGTTTATCGAGGTTAAAAAAAATAGTTAAGGGAGCCCTGGGCTTGAACCCAGGGGGGAATGTGGTTTGAGTTATCTTTAACAAGGGGAGGGGGCAGGCTCTCCAGCAATATGGGTAGGCCAGGCCCACCTGCCTTTCCCCCAGGGCCCAAGGCCAGCATCCAGTTGGATCTTGGGACTTTCTCTCTACATTCCTCACGTGTCTGACATAGTTCAGGCATTTGTTTTTGATCTGACTAAATGGCAAGTCTGCAGCCTTGGTAGCTCTACAGGAAACCAGAATAAATATCGTTTATTCCATTTACAATTGGCAATTAAGTTTGTTTTCAGGCACAAGAATGGAATTTAAAACACTCAGTTAAAGTAAACCAAACTAATCAGAGGCAGTCTGCTTTTCTCTTCAAAACATTAAAAGAAAGAAAGAAGAAAGGAAGGAAGGAAGAAAGAAAGAAAACAATAAAAACCGCTGCACAATAGAGAGAGAAAGAGGACTGGAATATCCACTCTCCCCTTATTCTCACCTCACACTCACAAACTGACTTGTTTTGCATGTGTATTGAAAAGAACCCCAGAGATCTGGTTCTGCTCTCTCTTGTCTAACTTACTGTGTAATTCGGGCAGGTTACTTGACCTCTCTGGGCTTCAGTTCTCCATCTGAGAAGAGGAGAGGGATGGCCTAAGATGGTTCTGTCTGTCTGTCAAAAGCTTTGATTTCATTTCTCAGGGCCAGGCAAACAGACTAGCTCTCAGGTGGTAACTTGAGAGAGAGTTGGAGAAAGGGAGGGAGAGAGAGAAAGATGACGACAAATGTGTTGATTGGAAACACTGATGGTTCTGGACTCTTCAGACTCACTGTGCAAACCCCCTTCTCCTTTTTTAAACCCTAGTCTCCCCATTTTATTTATGTATTTATTTTGGCTGTGTTGGGTCTTCGTTTCTGTGCGTGGGCTTTCTCTATTTGCGGCGAGTGGGGGCCACTCTTCATCGCGGTGCGCGGGCCTCTCACTGTCGTGGCCTCTCTTGTTGCTCACAAGCTCCAGAGGCGCAGGCTCAGTAGTTGTGGCTCACGGGCCTAGTTGCTCCACGGCATG
>NW_006789096.1:0-2364 GCF_000442215.2 Lipotes vexillifer
CGCGCAGGCTAAGCGGCCATGGCTCACGGCCCCAGCCGCTCCGCGGCATGTGGGATCTTCCCGAACCAGGGTACAAACCCGTGTCCCCTGCATCGGCAGGCGGACTTTCAACCACTGCGCCACCAGAGAAGCCCAGCAAGACATTTTAAAATCTTATTTATTTCATCCTCTAAAATTGTATATTTGTATATATGTTCATGGTGTAAAAATGTTAATATAAAATGTCTCAATGAAATAATATTTACATTTTCATATACTATGGCTGTATGTTTTTAAATGTTATACTGATAGGGGTAAGTATTTTAAAAAGTTTGGGAACCACAGCACTAAACTATGGCCTGTAGTATGTTAGAACCAAAATCATGTTCCTGCATAGGTTATGGCATTGACTTATTTGGAGTAAGTCAGAATGATAGCATGTGTTAAACATTTATGGATTTGGATTTGCCTTTCCCAACCATCAGGCTTTTGTCTATGTGTTGTCATTCAATAGGTGGAATGTGTTAGACAACCTTTGGGGTGTCTGCTTAGTTCAAAGCAACCATCTTTCACTGACAATTCTCCATGCTTTTCTAACTCACACGAGTAGAATTTGTAAGCCAAGTTGTTACTCTGTGACCCTACCGCCTTAGACAAACTTGATTGGACTAGGAGTAGACTTCTATTAAAACTGAGCTAATCAGTTGCTTTCTCCTTAGGTATTGTAATCGAAACTAAGACAGGTGGCCATGTTCTTGAATAGTGGTTATTTGAACTCTGGAGCTGAGGTTGCCATTGTTGCAAGGCCATGTACATGGAAAAGGAGAGCAAGTTCCTCTATACAGAGAAAAAGCAAATGTACAATAGGGAACCTTAGAACGTTACTTATCTCCCTTCCAATCTCTTTGCTACTCTTCTTAAATATGTTAATTTATACTATTTGTACTATTGGAGTGATGTGATTGTGGAAAGGGGGCCATAGCCAAAGCATGTAGGCAGCCCATAGGAGATGGATAAAACAAGAAAATGGATTCTCCTCTAGAGCCTCCTGGAATCCAGCCCTGCCAACACCTTGACTTTAGCCCAGTGAGATCCATTTTTAGACTTCTGATCTCCAAAACCGTAAGATAATAAATCTGTATTCCTTCAAGTCACTCAATTTATGGTAGTTTGTTATAGCAGCAATAGGAAACAAATGCAGGTGGACTAGAAGGAAACTCCTCTGCAATATTTCATATACTATTGTCAAATTTCTCCCAAGGCACCTTGAACTTTCAATTCTATGTAGATCTGAACAACAGAATTTTAGAACTGAGAGGGACCTTCATGGAGGACTTGAGGAAAAGGACTTGTCTAAGGTTACTTGACTAGTCAATTGTAAAGCCAGGACAAGAACCCAAGTCTCCTGTCTTTCATCTATGTACATTAACAGCTGTAAGATGTCTAACAAAGAGACTGTTATGCAGAAGGTACTCAATAAGCGAAAAAGTTTGTCATTGTTGTCATAATTATTATGCATTTTCCTTTGTAACCCACTACAGTGTTTCATTTTGTGGCCAAATAAGGAAGTACCCTGCAATAACATTTTAAAATCATCAGAAAGTTGGGGAAGTGCGAGGTACAAACTATTGGGTGTAAGATAGGCTCAAGGATATATTGTACAACACAGGGAATATAGCCAATATTTTGTAATAACCGTAAATGGAAAGTAACCTTTAAAAACTGTATATGGGAATTCCCTGGTGGTCCAGTGTGTAGGACTCGTGCTTTCACTGGCAAGGGCGTGGGTTCAATCCCTGGTCTGGGAACTAAGATCCCACAAGTCGTGTGGCGTGGCCATAAAAATAAAAATTAAAATGAAAAGCTATAAAAATTACTTTTAAAAATAAAATAAAATAATCAAAAAGCTAACCAGGAAGTGAGTAAGGAATTATCTGGCCAAGAAACAGAAGGGGATAGTGTCTATACATTCAGAGTGCTTTTGTCCTGGGGGGCATTTTTAGATTCAAAAGAGATGGCTGAGAGTTTTAACTCCACTTTTGACATCTAGGGGAACAAAATATGGAGTCTAGGACCTGTCAAAAGTATAATTCTGAACCTGTCAAAAGTGTTGATTTTGGTAAACCATATTTTGGGCTGGTCTTCACAAGGACAGTACCCTGGGAAGTAAGGGCAAACCAAACTAAAGCAGTCTCCCCAAGATTCCCAATCATCTGGGTTTGTTGGTATCACCAGGTGCCTGCCAGAAGAAAATGAAAATCCTCTACGGAAAAAAATCATCATATGTCCCACATTATTTCTTCAAGTGATTGAGTTATGATATCCAGAGAGATAAAACCTAAGATCGACAGTTTTGGCAAAAAAAAAAAAAAAAAAAAAAAAAAT
>NW_006789097.1:0-425 GCF_000442215.2 Lipotes vexillifer
TGCTTTATAACAAAGTGAATCAGTTATACATATACATATATTCCCATATCTCTTTCCTCTTGCATCTCCCTCCCTCCCACCCTCCTTATCCCACACCTCCAGGTGGTCACAAAACACAAAGCTGATCTCCCTGTGCTATGTGGCTGCTTCCAACTAGCTATCTACATTACATTTGATAGTGTATATATGTCCATGCCTCTCTCTCGCTTTGTCACAGCTTACTCTTCCCCCTCTCCATACCCTTAAGTCCATTCTCTAGTAGGTCTGTGTATTTATTCCTGTCTCCCTGCCAGACAACTCCCTTTTGACTGCACAGGCTCTAGAGCATAAATTAGTTCAGCAAGTGTCTGCATTAAATTACCCTGTACAGTTTGTCACTCCCAATTGCCTTGGTTTTAATGGATGCAGGGAAGAAATTCTATGCA
>NW_006789099.1:0-2122 GCF_000442215.2 Lipotes vexillifer
TTTCTAATTCTTGAAACTTCAATGTAGACCTGTGGAGGAATGTACAGTCAGGCCCATGGATGCAGAGGGCCAATGACACTAGTTATTTTATATAAGGTACTTGAGCATCTCCGGATTTTGGTATCCACAGGGATGGGTGTTTGGGGGTATCCTGGAACTGATCACCCGAGGATACTAAGGGACAACATCAAATTCACTCTCCTAGCATTTAGTTAACTGGCTTTTGGAATGCATCTAGCATAGTCTCTCCTGGTTTTGAAGTGTGGACAAAGGAGCTAGACAGACTCGAGGGTGTTTGAGGGATGACCATGGACAAGCTCTTGGATCCCCGTGAGCCTCTGTTACTTCTGTAAAATGGAGATTACCTTCCTTACTCCTTAGCGTTGCTCAAGAAACATGTCATTGTCCAAGACTTTCCGGGGTGGCCAGCCTTCGGTTACAACAAAGTCTGCTGACCTAGTGGAGCTCTGAAAAGACAGGGGGTCTGAGTATTCCTTTGCAGGCTATAGTGATTTGAATTTACCACCAAAGCTAAGTTGGTATTTATCTTGGACTAATGGAAAAATTAGGCTTCAGTTTTGTAGACCAATAAGTCAGAAAATGTGCCTGGCTGCCTTTTTGTTCCTGTCTCTCCTCTTCGTTGAACTTTTGTGAAACTTCCTTTCCTCACCATGACCAGACCATTGTTGACTTTTCTCTCTTATGTATGGGAGGTCCCACAGACTGCTTCTTGCAGTCTGCTGCTTATCTTCATTACTCTGTCTTTAGAGAGATCTTTCTTGTTGTTAGAATAATTGAGTGCAGAGAACTAGGAAGCCATTTTCAATACACAGTCCTTTGAATGCGGTCCAAATAAATTGAGGGTCCTTGGTTGGCAGCTCTTTTTAATGTAAAAGAGCTTGAGACTGCAGTACTACATGGTAAATGTGACATGGGATCCATCTCTTCTGTATGATAATGGCTCCTTTCATCTGTATCTCCAGCCCAGATCCCTCTTTTGAACCTCATATGTCCAACCTTGCAGGCCACCTCCAGTAGGATAGCTTAAAGAATGACTACATCCAATCCTTCCTGAAGGTCAAAGCAACTCATCATTTCTGACCCAGTTTCCAGGGGAAAGCAGTAGCAGGTCGGCTATGAGGCACTGGAATCTGCAGGAGCAAAGCCTTCCTTCCGAGGCCCATGCATTCTTAAAATGATTCCGTGTTCTCTTCTCCCTGCTGAGGCTGCCAGCCACCTGCCAATTGTGATGTATTTTATGATGTAGGTGGAGGGAGCTAGACAAGGATCACCAATTAATTTCCTTCCCAACAAACGACAAAACGTATCATGAAACTGGTGACCACTGGCTCTTGGCTTCTACAGCAAAGGCAACAGTTCCTCCTCTTTGACAACTACTTTAAACTTGGAATGAACTCAGCCGTTCTTGCCCCTATGGCCACAACTATCTAAGCCAGGTCTATAAATAGAATGTTTGGAAAAGATGGTAGAGATCCTCTGATCCAGGCTTCCCAGCTTAGACAAACTAACTGAGGCCCAGGAAGTTATATGACTTATGCAAAATCAGCATAAGTCAAAGATATGCAACTCACACATTTATCCAGTTATTATAGTCAGGGATACCTTTCTTACTTGCCTTACCCTGTCTATACAGTTTAAAGATAAGTTTATTTTTATTCAAATTATGAAACTAGTTTGCAAATTTGTGGTCAGGCTTCTTTATAACCAGAGTAAACTAAAACTTTTAACTTAATAAACAATTAAAATTCAATAAGTTGAATATTTTAAAAGATCAAGAAAAAAGCAGGTACTAATTGCATTAACAAACACTTGAGTGTTTATAATATACAAGGTGCTGGGCTAAGTTCTAAGGAGTCTAATGGGGCAAATGCAAAGAAATTTAAGGTAACATCCAGCATCAGCTATGTATTTCTGCCAAAAAAAAACAAAAACAAAACAAAAAACGAATCTGAGCAGGTTAAGACAACAATTTATTATATTTCAGGATTTTTTTTTGAATTTTATTTTATTTCTTTTTTATACAGCAGGTTCTTATTCATTATCCACTTTATACATATTAGTGTATATATGTCAATCCCAATCTCCCAATTCATCCCACCAC
>NW_006789100.1:0-233 GCF_000442215.2 Lipotes vexillifer
TCATCACTTTAAGTATATCATGTCACTCCCTTCTGGCTTGTAGAGTTTCTGCTGAGAAATCAGGTCGTATCCTTATGGGAGTTCCCTTGTATGTTATTTGTCGTTTTCCCCTTGTTGCTTTCAGTAATTTGTCTTTAATTTTTTTAATTTGATTACTGTGTAGCTCGGCATGTTTCTCCTTGGGTTTATCCTGCCTGGGACTCTCTGCGCTTCTTGGACTTGGGTGGCTATTT
>NW_006789101.1:0-1209 GCF_000442215.2 Lipotes vexillifer
GCCCGTGTACCGCAAAAAAAAAAAAAAAAAAGTAATGCAAAACAAAATACTGCTATTTAGATTATACAAAGTGTTTTCTAAACGAAGACATCCGAATTATGATGCAAATATTATCATAATAATTAGAAGTCATGGGCAGAAATATGACTACTTTGGCTTTTCTACATATGATTTTAGAAAATAAATGTACAATACTTTTCCTTTATGCAGCATCTTTCTGTTGAGTTCAATGTCCTCCACACACACCCCACTTATCTTCCAGAATTCCTCCAAGGTAGACAGAAGCAGGTGCAATCCTGTCTGCAGTTTTGGACCTGTCTTTTGTTATAGGCATACTAATTATAAAAGTTACACTGATCCAAAACTATGCTGACAGAATTCAGCATGGTGGCTACTTTGGTAGAGCTACTATTCATTGGGAAGGAGGATGAAGGAGGCTCTGGGGTCTTGGAAATATTTATATCTTTTTAAAAAAATTTTTATTTTATATTACAGCATAGTTGATTAACAATGTTATTTTCAGGTCTACAGCAAAGTGATTCAGTGAAACATATACATGGATCTATTCTTTTTCAAATTCTTTTCCCATTTAGATTATTAAAGAATATTGAGCAGAGTTCCCTGCGCTATACCATAGGTCCTTGTTGGTTATCCATTTTAAATACAGTAGTGTGTACATGTCAATCCCAAACTCCCAATCTATCCCTACCCCCCAGTTCCCCACTGGTAACCATAAATTCATTCTCTGTGAATCTGTTTCTATTTTGTAAGTAAGTTCATTTGCATCATTTGTTTTTCAGATTCCACATATAAGTAATATCATATGATAGGAAATGTTTATATCTTATCTGAATGACAGTTACACAAGTGTATTCATCTATAAAAATTCATCTAGTTGTTCACTAAATATATTTCATTTAATATACTGTATGCCATACCTCAGGGATAAAATGTTTTAAAAGTTGTATCTATCAAGAGATTATTTCCATTTTAGACTTGTAATATCCAGATTTTGGCATAACCACTTATTGGTGGGCAAAGGGAAATTTACCTGAGTTAAGTCACTGAAAAATATTTCTGAGGTTAGCAGAGCTAAGTGCTGTTTCAAAGGTGAGCAACCTTTGCCAATTTATGCTTAAAAAGGCTTCAGGGGGCTTCCCTGGTGGCGCAGTGGTTGAGAGTCCGCCTGCCGATGCAGGGGACATGGGT
>NW_006789103.1:0-1030 GCF_000442215.2 Lipotes vexillifer
GTGGGATATATGAGATTTTGAGTTCCAGAGTATTAAGTCTATGAGATAGCTCAGGTCTAGGTTCGCTCTACTTGTCTCTCTCCTAATCTTTCTCCTTGTCAAAAAATAAGAAGAATATATTGTTACAGAAAATAGCTTGCTGAAAAATATTAATTGCCAACACATTGGCATTGTGTTGGTATTTTGGACCATTTGATTCTTTGTGAGCCTGATTTTTATTTATTGGAACTCCTTAAAACATCAAGAGATTTTCAGATTTTGAAAATTATACCAGACTAAGCATTTTACATAATTGATGCTCCCATTAATGTTAAATATAGTAAATGTTGCAGTCATTAGAACTAACTTTTGTATATAAAAATTTGAATACAAATGGGAATAGAGTTTATAGCAAATTAGATTTTTTGTTTTACATAGCCCATATGACTTTTTGATGACTTTGTAAAATATCCAAACCTTAATACTTAAATATGAAATATAAAGTAATCAAATATGAAATAGTGGTCAGCTATATACTGAACCACTCACTAATTTAATTTTATAATCACTTATTAAGTAGCTTTTAATGTACCTATCACTCTATCAGGGGCTATGGAAGTCACAACCCAAATCTTGCTATTAAAGCACACTTTTTTCCCCTTAAATCACTATTTATACTACTTGGAAAGTATCACACACCTGTAGCAAAGAGCAAGAGAGTAATTCAAAGCAAAACAAGTGCTATGAGTATTCAAAGTTTAAAACTTGGTCACATGGGACAATAGTCATGATGTGTTATTAAGTAAAAAATAGATTATAAAACATTTATAATATAATTTCGTCTTTATTCTGTATTTATATACTACAGATAGTACTATGTATACTGTATGGAAAGAGCATATATGTATTTATTATATACCAATATGAATACACATGAAAGGTTAACTGAGATATGGGATTTATGGGGGCTAGTGATTAGCATCATTTCTTTTTTTTTAAACATCTTTATTGGAGTATAGTTGCTTTACAATGGTGTGTTAGTTTCTGCTTT
>NW_006789104.1:0-535 GCF_000442215.2 Lipotes vexillifer
TTATGTGAACCTAAGTTCTCCTTTCTTCGGGACACACGTCTGGGAAGATGACTGCAGGATCATATGGTAAGTATATGTTTAATTTTTAAGAAATGGCAACTGGGGCAAATAAACAGGCACATCTGGGAAGTGCAAGCACCTTCAGCTCGTGGTCAGAGGTGTCCACTAAGTCCAGGCCGGGCCCAGGTGGGAAAGGAACCGATACTTATCGCCCTACAGAGACTGAGACTGCAGCTGACACAGCGGGAAATGGCCAAAAGCAATTGGAAGGAAGAGCTATCTGGACTCCAAAGCTATCCCAAGCAATCTAGAGAGACCTCAGAAACAAACTTTAAACAGCAAAATAATTCTGGCCTCCAACAAGCCCCTAAACATGCTAGAAAGATGGGCTGCCCAGAATGATTTTCAAGCCATAGCCGTGTCCTGGTAAGTCAGAGCCCTGCACATGAAGAGCACAATCAGAAGAGTATACTTGTGGGCTTCCCTGGTGGAGCAGTGGTTGAGAGTCCGCCTGCCGATGCAGGGGACACGGGTT
>NW_006789105.1:0-479 GCF_000442215.2 Lipotes vexillifer
TCTTCCTTCCGCTAAAACATTCATGGGAAACACAGAGTATGGTCCACCGCGTGATCGGGCAACATTCCTAAAATGCATCTCAGTTTACATGCCCTAGAACACGTGTTGGCCGTTCAAGATGCTTTCCTGACACTCCTCACACTTGCACAGTCAGTGCCTTCAACGCCCTGTTTGGCACACTTTGCGATTTCTGCGTAAGATGGACAGGAATGGGGAGAACCAACGAGAGACTAGCTGTAGGTGTTTGGACGAGCACATTGAACTCTAATTTCCCACCAGCAAGAAGAATGAACCAAAGCATCAGCATGCCGTGCTTGAACCAGACTAGGGTCTGAAGCAATCCTGCGGGATGGCAGCCAGCTCACCAGAAAGCGAGGGGAGGAAAGGAGCTCAGGGCCACTGTATTTCACAAACTGGCAGAGTTATAGATGACAGCTTTCGTCCAAAAATATACTGAAGTTACGCTGCGAAGAGAACTT
>NW_006789106.1:0-7817 GCF_000442215.2 Lipotes vexillifer
GGCCCGTGAGCCATGGCCGCTGAGCCTGCGCATCTGGAGCCTGTGCTCCGCAGCGGGAGAGGCTGCAACAGTGGGAGGCCCACGTACCGCAAGATGCTAGGCACTTAGTAGGTATAAGAACTTACAGTATCATTGGGAAGAGTGAAAAGTAAAGCAGCAATGTAAACACAGTGTAAGAAATTTCTTAATAGTATAATATAATTTACTTGTTTGTAAGTTTTTATTGTCTGTCTCCCCTGACAAGAATGAGAGTTCCATGAAGAAAAGATTTTTGTCTAGTTGTATTCTAAATGCTTATAGCAGTGCCAGGGAATTAATAAGTCCTCAACAGATTAGTTGATTGAATGAAGAAAGGGAAAGAAAATAAGGGATAGCAGAAAGGAGGGAAGGTGGGCTATACTGGAGGTAGCTTCATGGTGTTGGGAGGCCAGGAAATAATCAGAGAAGGTTTTCCAGAAGATATAAAATCTTAGCTGAGTCCTGAGGACAAGATTGAATTTAGTGAAAGTATTTGAATGGTGTGAGATTATCTTAAGTCCTTGATCAAATAAATGGAAGACTGCTTAGACAGAGATAAGTGGAATTGATTTCTGTAAAAATACTGTTTTATTTTGCAACTAATGTTCCAGTGGTGTATCCAAGGTGAAGATGTTGATAGACAGACAGACAGATAGATAGATAGATAGATAGAATTTGATACATATATCAAATTATACAGAGAGTTCTAGCAAGAAAAATGATTGGAAATATGTTCACTGGACTTAGCAACACAGAGGCCATTTGTGACCTTGATGAGAGCGATTTCGTTCAAGGAGAGGAAGTGGAAACCAGATTGTGGAGAGTTTAGGAGTAAAAGAGAAATGAGTGCTTGGCATTTCCAGAGAATGGGCAGTGATTTTGAGGTCTGGATGAGGGAAGGAGATTTAGCTGGTTACATCTGTGAATACCTCTAGTTATAATATATACTTCAACTAATTTTTTAAAAATGACAGGCCTAGGCTATGTGTTTGCATGTGGAAGAGGAAATACTGCTGCAGAGGTAGAGGGGGAAAAATGTGTACTGCACTCAAAATGAGTATCTTCCATAGGCTTTTGGACATTCTCATCAGGAGCTTTGAGAATCCAACAGTATAAAATTACTTAGTGACACTAGTTGGTGAGGAGAAAGATTTGCCTGCCTATTATTTGGATGTGAAAAGAAAAGAAAAACAAACAGCTTTAACAAGGAGAGTAAGCTTGTCCACTGAACTACATGAAATGCATTTAATTTTTCTCTCCAGGAGTGTACTCAAGCTTGTATATCTCTGTGGTTTTGGTTGTTCTAGGACAATACCTTTGAAAATATCAAAATACTTCTGCAGATATTTAAAAATATTTATTCCAAAGAATAAGAAATATTGAGACCAAAAATTCATAATTTATTGATTACTGGATATTCGTTCATTTATATAATGGAAAATTACCATAGAATTTCCATCACTACCATTTTTTCATTCTATTTTTTTTCTGTCTCTTTCTTGCCATCCTCCCTCACTCTTTAACTACATAGTTCCATTCTCTCCACAATTTACTGTCAAGAAATATTTGCTGAAAGTTAATAATATTTATAATAATAATAAATATTTGCTGAAAGTTAATAATAAAGTGTGTTATAGCATTAAGAGATAGATTTCAAATGAGCATGAGTCAATAACATTGCATTTATTTTGTTACACTTAAATTTATTGCAAAAGTAACCCAGAAATTTCACCTATATCATACCAATGTAAGTACATTGCTTTTACTTTTAAAATTAGTTATAAAATTATAAAATATCTGACCATATTATAATGTGGTAACTGGCACTCTTGTTTTAAAGCTTTTTTTTTTTTACAATATTTGGGAATGTGTAATTGGGAGAACTGTATATGGGCATACCAATAAGCTTTTTTTAAGAAACAGATATTCTGGTCAAACCATGACCATAATGTCTCTGCCTAAAACCCCAGGTTTTTAAAAATAAGACATACAAACAAGGATCTAAAATAATTTAAAATATCAACACTGACATACATTTTAAACTAGCGTACATAGGGCTGCCTTTTTAAATTATTCATTATTGAGCTATAAGTGGTTATACAGACATAGAAGAACCAAAGATGACTAAGACACAATCCCTATCATCAAGCAGCTCAAATCATCTCTGATGTTATAATAGAAGACGTGGGAATCCACGTAGTTACATGGCACAGATAGAAAACTTCCGTCCTTAAAACTAGGATGAACCTCAAGAAGCATTTCCAAAAGTACATATAAAATAATTTTTACTTTTCCATTCACTTTCCAAACCACCTTGTCACCTTTGATTGTTTCAATCAACAGATGCCACAGGAGGGCAAATGTAGAGTAATCACACATGTTGTGGCCTCTCAGTGTGACTTCCATAAGGGAGCTTCTTAACCAACTTTTTGCGAATGGGTTAGAGGTATGGCAGGACATACTGATGCATGTAAAGTGATAACATTTTTTATATTGATAAAAACTGAGTCATTGTACACATTCAAAATTTACCACACTTGAAAATATATTTGAATACTATACAGGTCCTTCTGTTAACTTTCTGATCTTAATAATTTCAAAAATATCCTATTTGAAAGTTTTTTTATAAATTATAAATATCTTCTTTCTATACTTGATTTTTACTACATTATATTATATTCTTTATATACATTTATGTTTTATATATAATGACATATTTGTTATATATTTACTTATATATAAATATTTTTATTTACATAAATTAACTTATATAGGGAAATGTAACTAACTCATCTACCAGGCCCCATTTACACACCTCCAAATACTCCCTGGTATCTCAGTGTGGCATGCAAATATTTCTATGTGTTCTAAAACAAAAGAAAAATGGTGTTCTAAAACAAAAGAAAAAGAAAAAGGTTGGGAAGTGCTATACTAAATGATTACTCAATTTGTAATGATGGGAAAACTGGCCTATCTGCAGTAGTGGTGCTCTCCTCAGCTAGATTATTCTGTGTGTGAAATTTTAACCTATAAACAATATTACAAAGTATGCCTCTGAAGGATCTCACAATTTCATAAAATGTCCAGGTCTTAAGTGCATCAGGGTAAGAAACATTATTACTGATTTCATTTGGGCACCATAGAAAAAGCATAATATGCTCCTCTTCAAGTCCTTTATACAGAATAATTCCAGACAAAATAAAAACTTCTCATCATAACAATCCAAAGATATAAGCTATGTGATATTTCTCTTCTTATGACCTAAAACAGTCTATTCAGTTAAAAGCCAGGATGACAGCTGTATTACATTTACTTATAGAACTTGAGAATCATTTTGCTCACTAAAAGATATTGTTAGATGGTTAGAGAAAACAATTTATTGAGCCCAGTGGGGGCTAAATATTTCTAATTCCAATCCACCTCAAAATGGATACAACATGAAAATATTGGTGTTCAAAGAAGCAGATGAATTTGAAAAACCAAACTTTAAATGTGAACTTCAATTTTGATACATGTGTGACTGTATTTTTTTGTGTCATTAATTAGATTTGAGATAATAACATGGACTAGTTTCTAGAATCTTTGTTTCATTAATCTGTGTATATACTTTTGACAAGTATTTGTCTTGGTCCTGAGGATATAGCCGTGGACAAAACTGACTAAGCCACTGCCCTCAAGAAATTTAAATTCCAGAGAGGGAGAAAGTTAATAAACAAATAAACCAGCAAATATATAGATGATAATAAATGCTACAGAGGAAAATTGTGTGGCTACAGATAATAAGAAATGCTGGGATGGGAGATGTTGCTATGTGACTTTCAGTCTCAAGAAAGATCTTTCCAATTAGATTACATATGAGCAGAGATCTGAAGGAAGTTAAGAGAGTGTGCTATGCAGATACCTGGGAAGGAGTATTTCAGACAAAAAAAAAAAAAAGAGAGTGTAAATGCCATGAAGCAGGAAGCTATATGATGTTTCATGAAAAATTAAGGAGACACGGACTTCCAGTTCCTGGTTCTGCTCGTACTGGAAGTCACTGCTGCACCTAACAACAAGTAAAAAGCCTGAACAAACTGAAAAATCAACAGCTTTTCTTGGAGTTGTAAAATAGGGGAGGACCCAGAGCAAAGTGTTTTCCCCAAGACTGGACAGACAGGTGCATACAGGGAGTCAGAGAGTACCCGTATAAAGACTAAGGAGAGGAAATTGCCACAGGAACCAGTGCCAGGGTAGGAAAAGCTGAACTGTAATTGGTAAATTGCTGCATGCTCAATGTGAACAAGCCTGAGAGTGAAAAATTCCAGGGAACCCAATCATAGGGAAGCCCCCAAAATATTGTCAGATTTACTTCCAAGAGTAGATATATTAACTTGAGAGAGAGCAGACTTCAAAGCAAGGAAAATTATCATAGAAAAAGAAGCGACACACCAAAGAATGAAACCTGACCCCTATCTTGCACCATACATAAAAATCAACTCCAAATTGATTAAGACTTAAACATAAGACCTAAAACTGTAAAACTCCTAGAAGAAAACAAAGGAGAAAAACTTCTTGACATTGGTCTTGGAAAGATTTTTTGGATTTGACACCAAAAGCAAAAGCAACAAAAGCAAAAGTAAATAAGCAGGGGACTACATCTAACTAAAAAGCTTCTGCACAGCAAAGGAAACCATCAACAAAATAAAAAGGCAGCCTATGAAATGGGAGAAAATATTTACAAACCATATATCTAATAAGGAGTTAATATCCAAAATATACAAGGGACACACACAACTCAATAGCAAAAATAACCCAATTTAAAAATGGGCATAGGACTTAGACATTTTTCCAAAGGCATACAAATGGCCAACATGTACATGAAAAGGTGACCAATATCACTAATCATCAGGGAAATGCAAATCAAAACCACAATGAAATATCACCTCCCACCTGTAAGGATGTCTATTATCAAAAAGACAAAGATAATAAATGCTGGGGAGGATGTGGAAAAAAGGGAACCCTTGTGTACTGTTGGTGGGAATATAAACTGACACTACTATATTGAGAACATATGGAGGTTCCTCAAGATATTAAAACTAGAACTACCATATGACCCAGCAATCCCACATTTGGATGTATATTCAAAGTAAATGAAATCATTATCTCAAAGAGATATCTGTACTCTCATGTTCATGGCAGCATTATTCACACTAGCAAAGGTATGGAAACAACCTAAGTGTCAACTGATGGATGAATGGAGAAAAACAATGTGGTATATGTATATATACAGTGGAATATTTTTCAGCCTTTGAAAAGAAGGAAATCCTGTCACTTGCAAAAACATGGATGAACCTGGAGGTCATTATGGTAAGTAAAGGAAGCCAGACAGAGAATGACAAATGTCACATGGTATAACTTATATGTGGAATCTAAAAAAAAAAGGTCAAACTCATAGAAAGTAAAAAAAAGTGGTTGCCATGGGTTAGTAAAGAGTACAAACTTTCAATTATAAGATGAATAAGGTCTGACCAGCTCATGTATAACATGGTGAGTATAACTGATAACACTGTAACTTATAATTGAAATTTGCTAAGAGTAGAACTTAAATTCTCTAAATAAATAAAGTAAATGTGTGAGGGAATGGATGTGTTCGTTAATGTGAAGGGAAGAATCATTAGAAAAATAAAAAAATAAAAAGAAGGGCATTACACAATGATAAAGGTGTCAATTCTCCAGAAAGACATAAAAATCCTTAATGTGTACATGCTTAACAACAGCATGTCAAACTAAGTCAGCATAAAATCTTATAGAATTGCAAAGAGAAATACATGAGTCTACTATCATAATTGGAGACTTTAACAACCCTTATCAGAAATGGACAGATCCAACAGGCAGAAAAAGTAATAATATAGTTGAACTCAACAACTACATCAATCAACTGGACATAATTGACATCTATAGACTGTATCCAACAACAGGAGAACGCACATTTTTCTCAAGCTCACATGAAACATTCACCAACACAGAACACATTCTGGGACATAAGACACAGCTTAACAGATTTAAAAGAATACAAAACATACAGTGACTGCTCTCAGAACACAGTGTAATTAAACTAGAAATTAATAACAGAAAAACAACTGGAAAATTGTAAAATACGTGGAGATTTAATAACACACTTTTAAATAACATATGAGTCAAAGAAATCTCAGGAGAAGTTTAAAATATGTTGAACTAAATAAAAATGAAAATATAACTTACCAAAATTTATGGAATGCAGTGAAAGCAGTGCTTAGAAGGAAATTTATAGTATTAAATACATATATTAGAAAAGAAGATCTAAAATCAATAACCTAAACTTCCACCTTAGGAAACTAGAAAAAGAAGAGCAAATTAAGCAAAATTAGAGAATGACAGGAATTAATAAAATTGAAAACAAGAAATCAATAAAGAAAATCAATTAAACCAAAAGCTGGTTCTTTCAGGACATCAGTAAAATGGGTAAGCCTCTAGCCAAGCTAACTAATAAAAAAAGACAGAGGGCACAAATTACTAACATCAGAAATCAAAGAGGGGACATCACTACAGATCCTACGTACATGAAAAGGATAATAAAGGAATACTAAAAACAACTCTATGCCCACAAATTTGATGACCTCGATGAAATGGACCAATATCTTGAAAGACACAAGCTGCCAAAACTCACACACAAAGAAACAGACAATCTGAATAGGACTATATTTATTAACAAAATTGAATCAATAATCAATAACCTTTCAAAACAGAAAGCACTAGGCCCAGAGGGTGAATTCTATCCCCTGGTGAATTCTACCAAATATATAAGGAAGAAATTATACCTATTCACTACAACCTTTTTCAGAGTTATCCTCTGAAGCAGAGAATACTTCCTAACTCATTCTGAGGCCAGCATTACCCTAATACCAAAACAAGACAAAGACATTATAAAAAAGAAAACTATAGACCAACATTCTCATGAACATAGATGCAAAAATCCTCAACAAAATACTGGCAAATCAAATCCAACAATGTATAATAAGAATTATACATCATGACCAAGTAGGACTTATTCCAGATATGCAAGTCTGATCCAACATTCAAAAATTAATACAATCCATCAACAGGCTAAAAAAGAAATATCACACAATCATATCAATAAATGCAGAAAAAGCACTTGACAAAATCGAATACTCATTCACGATAAAAAAAAAACAAACCTCTTGGTAAATTAGAAACAGAGGAGAACTTCCTCAACTGGAAAATGGACATCTACAAAAAATCTACAGCCAACATACCTCGTGAGAAACCTGTAGCTTTCCCACTAAGATCAGGTGCAAGTCAAAGATATCCCCTCTAAACCACTTCCTCTCACCACTCCTTTCCAACATCATAATGAAAGTTCTAGCTAATGAAATAGGAAAATAAAAGGTAACAGACTGGGAAGGAAAGAATAATGCTGTCTTTGTTCACAGATGATATTACTGTCTATGTAGAAAATTGGAAAGAATCTACCAAAACACTCCTGAAAATAATAAGCTATTACCGCAAGCTTGCAGAGCACAAGGTTAATAAACAAGTCAACTGCTTTCCTCTATACTTGAACAAAGGGAATTTGAAATTAAAAACACACTGTCATGGGGCTTCCCTGGTGGCGCAGTGGTTGAGAGTCCGCCTGCCAGTGCAGGGACACGGGTTCGTGCCGTGGTCCGGGAAGATCCCACATGCCACAGAGTGGCTGTGCCCGTGAGCCATGGCCGCTGAGCCTGTGCGTCCAGAGACTGTGCTCCGCAACGGGAGAGGCC
>NW_006789107.1:0-1245 GCF_000442215.2 Lipotes vexillifer
TGGGACTCTCTCTGCTTCCTGGACTTGGGTGACTATTTCCTTTCCCATGTTAGGGAAGTTTTCGACTACAATTTCTTCAAATATTTTCTCAGATCCTTTCTTTTTCTCTTCTTCTTCTGGGACCTCTATAATTCGAATGTTGGTGTGTTTAGTGTTGTCCCAGAGGTCTCTGAGACTGTCCTCCTGCATCATGAACTGGCACATGATAATCTCTGGGCTTATCATAGTTGTGTTTAAAATTGTTAGAATGACCTCATTTCTGCTTTATTGTGAGTATTTGATCAACCTCTTACCCCAACTCATATTGTTTTTTTCTTTGACTCTTCTCTCAGAATGCAGGGTTGAATATAAAGGTTAAATGCCCAGGTCTTTCCAGCTGAGGGCAACTGACTGCCCTTCTCACTCCCTGACACACACAATGGGTCAGGTTCCTTGGTCTACCTTGGAGACATTGATAGAACGGACCAGTGTCTGACGGTTAGAACCCCACATAAAGCTTTTGCCACTAGAGTATTAGTTGGGTAATCTGAGCTGAAGTACTCAGCAGTGCTTGTTATAGGTGCTAAAATTTGAAAATACAGTTCCAGTCCAACCCAATGATAAGCTCTGGGAAGAACTACATTAAAGGTAATAGGATTTTACTGAGCGAGATATTTTCCTTTATGTACACAGAAACTAATTCATCCAAATGTTCAGAAAAAGAGGCCTCATGTCAAAAGATTTTACTGCAATTGCAGCAAGTAAAATTTTCTCCAGCCTCAAAAGCCAGTGGGGAAAATAAATGAGGAAGGAAATGTGATTTGGAGGCAGCAGTTGGATAAGAGGTGTCTACCATATGACCCAATCTAAAGGTGCAATTCCTACCACGTAAGAGAGCGGGAAGGAAATATGGATGTGAATGAGTAAAAATATTCACAGAAAACACATGCACATCTTGACTGACCTGAGTCAGAGAGTTCAACATGTCACATTAATATGTGTCACAGTGCCCTAGCAGCCTCACGGTGACGTCTGTCTGTTATATTCATTGTGCAGCCACCTTTGGGGCTGAGCCAACAGCTGATTTTCTTTTCAGTCCCACAGATTTTTTTTTTTTCTTTTTTTTTGCGGTACGCGGGCTTCTCACTGTTGTGGCGTCTCCCGCCGCGGAGCACAGGCTCCGGACACACAGGCTCAGCTGCCATGGCCCACGGGCCCAGCCGCTCCACGGCATGTGGGATCTTCCCTGACCAGGGCACAAACCCG
>NW_006789109.1:0-429 GCF_000442215.2 Lipotes vexillifer
ATCTAATGAGTTAAATTTTGGGGTTGGGTAGGGTTGAAATAAACTTGATGCACGTGGAATTCTATAGTATTACCCTGATAATACTTATTTTGCTTCCTTCAGTACTACATCTATGATCTTTCAGGCAGCACTGTTATTGAGCGACCCAGCCAGCCATCTGTCCTTATGTGATTGTAGCTTTTCAGCACAGGGAACCTAAAAAGATGGCAGCACCAGCTCATAATCATAAAAGCATGTAAGTAATTATGTACATACTTTGTTTTACTGGATTTATTTCCGTTGCTCTTCTAAAATATGCTTCTTTTTTCCCCGCCTAGATTGAACTCAAAGAAAATGGTAAGAAATTATTTAATTGGCTCTTTTAGGTGTTTCTTGAAGTAAGTGTTTTGTTCATAAATAAAATAATCAGTTTCTTTCTTACCCTCTTTT
>NW_006789110.1:0-271 GCF_000442215.2 Lipotes vexillifer
TGGCCGTGACCATTTTTAGAGTGCTCACGATGATAATCACCGTGTTGACATTGCACATGGTGGGGTGCCCATGGTGACAGTACCCATGGAAATAGTGACTTCAGTCATAGTGCCCATCGTGAGAGTGCCTATGGAGATAGTGCCCGTGGTGACAGTGCTCACGGTGACATTACCTTTGGTGACATTGCCTATGGTGATAATACACCTTTTGATAGTTCACAGGGTGACAGTTCTCATGGTGGCAGTGCACACGGTGGCATTGCCCATGGTG
>NW_006789111.1:0-304 GCF_000442215.2 Lipotes vexillifer
CGACTTGGGTGAGGGATTTCACCTTGCTGGGCCTCTGTTTTCTCATCTGGAAAATGGGACGGGTGATCCTCATTTTGTGGGATTGTCCAGCCTCACATTCTCTGATTCCATAAGAAGCATTTGTTTTCCTGTTTCTTTAAAATTCATACAGGCCATGAGCCGTGATGAATGTTGTTAGCTGCTCCCCAAATCACTCGATTCCCACCCTTTTCCTGTGATCAGGTCTTTCCCAAAACATGGTTCACAATCAGTCAAGTCACAGAACCTAAGGGGCACCCAGCAGAAAAATTCCAACCCTTGCTTC
>NW_006789112.1:0-406 GCF_000442215.2 Lipotes vexillifer
AATTAAGTGCACACTCTGGCCTGATTTGGGTTCCCAAACAATGAACTATACAGGCTCTGGTTCTGGTCCAGAGCCAGGTCCTATACAGGCTCTGATTCTCTGCCAGGAAACTAATTCATAGCCCCATCTACTACTACTACTGAATATAATACCCAGTAAAGTCTGGAGGAAGAGCCCAATTACTCAAATATGCAGATACCAATGTAAGGAATCAAGGATCACAAAAATTAGGCAAATATGACACCACCAAAGGAAAGTCATAAAACTCCAATAACTGACCTTAAAACAATGGAGATCTATGAACTGTCAAAGAATTCAGGATAATCCTCCTAAGGAAGTTTAGTGAACTATAAGAAAGCACAGACAGCTAAGTGAAATTAGGAAAACAATGCATGAACAAGACAAG
>NW_006789114.1:0-218 GCF_000442215.2 Lipotes vexillifer
TTTATTTCTGACCTGCCAACCAGAAATTTTTTTCTGAACATACATTTATTGAAATACACTGGTAAAGTCAACAAGTGACCAATATTTGTTCTGCCTCTGAGAATACCGTGGACAATCATTACTGCAAACATTTTGCCATTGAATAAAATGTATCACCACGTTTATGGCTCCCAATATCAGATGACTTGCAGACTCTAAGCCAATGCCATAATTTTAAG
>NW_006789116.1:0-4142 GCF_000442215.2 Lipotes vexillifer
AAAAAAAAAAAAAAAAAAAAAAAAAAAAAAAATCACCACTGGGGGTGTGTTGGAAATTCAGGAATCTGGGTGTTTTTTGACCCCAGGAATGGAGCAAATGAAAAGAATAATGGTGGAGAGCCAGGTTTGTCCTCTGTTAAGCTCAAAGATGTGCAGGAAAACTACAGTATTGACTTGAAGAGAACTATAGTGGATTAGAACAGAAAAATTTTAAGGCTTATCAGTAGAAATGGAATGTTTGAAGTCAGAGCACTCATAGGAACGTGTACTGGTTAGCAAGCGCAGGATCAGATTAAATGGAGGAGGAGGAAACTGGAGAATGTCTACGTTTCACTAGATAACAAGAGTGGAGCAAGCCAAGAACTCAATTGGAGTTTGACAAATGAAGCAGAGGGCCAACTGAGGCTGAACTGAGCATGAACCACACTCAGAGGCCTTGACAATGCCCATCCCGCCCAATAATGATATAATGATAACAAACACATGCAAGTGAATTGAATAATGTAGCAACATGTGCTCCAGCTAGCTTCCCCTTGGAGGATGGAGTTTGAAAAGTTTGATAAGGTTTGAGTCGCAGACGAAACATATGGTCAAGAGGGAAAGAATCTATGTTTAAAACATTGAGTTTCCAGGTACCGTGGCTTCTGTTGTCTCACTGTCTTTGTTGCACTTAATGCCGAGAGTTCAAGGAGTTGAACTCTTGTTCTACAAGTTGGCATTACTTCCCAGGAGGGACTTGGTCTGAAGTGACAGAGTTCCTTCTCTGGGAAACCCTGTGTAAGGTGGCTGAGATTGACCAGGGCCCTGATGGTTGAGATTTGCTCCCTTTGCCATACCTCATGTGAAACAGTTAGGTCCAGGAAAAGGGGAAATGAATGTAGAACTAGAAGTAAACCTGAGTGTTTAAAATGTGGACCCAAAATGACTTAAATACAAAGGGAAAAAGGAAGAAAGAAAACATAATCCCTATTTGCCCTAGCACCTAGAACAGTGCTAGAAACTGCTGAGGACTTGTAAAGCATCTCTTGGTTGATTTTAAATGGTTCAAAGATGAAAAATAATTTAAAACAAGCCACCACATATAATTCCTCTGAAAAAATAAGCATCTGTGTTCAGCTGCTTATTGTTCAGTTATTTGACATAGTTGTGAGACATTTTTTTCATTGAAGTATTGTTGATTTAGAATGTTGTGTTAGCTTCTGGTGTACAGACTTTTGGTGCATATTCTTAAAATGTTGTATTTAAGACAGATGTATCATTTGTACCACCATGACCTTTGCCTGCTTGCAGTAAAAGTGTGGCACCCTGTGTTTATGCATGTCTCACTAGTGAAGTCATTTGGACTGGGTGCTTCGATATGAATGCGTGGGCAGTGGCCCACCCTACGTCAAGTTGCCTTCATGTCAAAAAAAATAAGTATTTTTTCACTAATTTAATTTCATTTATTTTTAGTACTATTATTTATTTATATTTCTTATTTTTTAACAAATTTGAAAAGTGTCGCACGCAGAACAACTCAGGAGACCTGTGTCCTCTTCCCAGCTCTGCAGCTGGAAAACTATGCAGCCTTAAGCAAGTCACTTGTCCCTCCTAGATTTAATTTCCTTAATTTGCACAGATGGGATTTTGCTAGATAATCAGTATTTTTTAAGGACTTTATTTTATTAGGAAGTTTTAGGTTCACAGCAAAATTGAGAGGAAAGTACAGAGACTTCCTGTAGACCTCCTGTCCCCACATGTGCACAGCCTCCCCCATTATCAAGATCCCCCAGCAGAGTGGTACATTTGTTACAGCTGATGAGTCTACATTTGCACATCATTATCACTCAAAGCCCATAGTGTACTTTAGGGTTCACTCTTGGTGTTGTATAGTTTATGGTTTTGGACAAATGTATAATGACACATATCCAACATTATAGTATTGTACAGAGTATTCTCACTGCCCTATAAATCATCTGTGTTATGCCTATTCATCCCTCTCCCTCCTCCTCCAAACCCCTGGCAACCACTGACCCCATTTTACTCTTCCTCTAGTTTTGCCTTTCCCAGAATGTCACGTAGTTGGAATCACTACAGTACGTAGCCTCTTCAGATTGACTTCTTTCATTTAGTAATATGACTTTAAGGTTCTCATATCTTTTGATGGTTTTATAGCTCATTTCTTTTTAGCACTGAATTATACTCCATTATCTGGATGTACTCCAGCTTATTTATCCATTCACCTCCTGAAGGTCATCTTCACTGCTTCCAAGTTTGGGCAGTTATGAATAAAGCTGCTGTAAACATGTGTGTGCAGATTTTCATGTGGGTGTATGTTTTCAGCTCCTTTTGGTAAATACCAAGGAGCACAATTTCTGGATTGCATGCTAAGTGTATGTTTACTTCTGTAAGAAACTGCCAAACTGTCTTCCAGTATGGCTGTCCCATTTTACATTCCCAGTGGCAGTGAATGAAAGTTCCTTCTGCTCCACATTTTTGTCCGCATTTGGTGTTGTCAGTGTTCTGGATTTTGGTCATTCTAATAGATGTGTGGTGGTATCTTATTGTTTTAATATCAGTTTCTATCAGTTTCTCTGATAACATATGATATGGAGCATCTTTTCATATGCTTATTTGCCATTTGTATTTATTTGGTGAGGTGTCTGTTAAGATCTTTGGTTCATTTTTCTAATCGGTTGTTCACTTTTTTATTGTTGAGTTTTAAGAGTTCTTTGTATATTTTGGATGACAGTCTTTGAGCATATGTGTCTTTCATAACTATTTTCTCACAGTCTATGGCTTGTCTTCTCATTCTTTTGACATTGTCTTTCACAGAGTAGAAGTTTTTTATTTTAACGAAGTCCAGTTTATCAATTATTTCTTTCACGATTGTGCCTTTGGTGTTAGCTAAAAAGTCATCACCATACCCAAGGTCATCTAGGTTTCCCCTATGCTATCATCTAGGGGTTTTATAGTTTTGCATTTTACATTTAGATCTATGATCAATTTTGCATTAATTTTTATGAAGGGTGTATGGTCTACATCAAGATTGGTTTTTTTTGCATGTGGATGTTCCGACACCATCTGTTGAAAAGACTGTCTTTGCTCCATTGTATTGCCTTTGCTCCTTTGTCAAATATCAGGTGAGTATATTTAGATGAGTCTGTTTCTGGGCTCCCTATTCTGTTCCACTGATCTGTTTATTTTTTCACCAATACTCCTCTGTCTTATTACTATAGCTTTATAGTATGTATTAGGTAGTCCTCCAACTTTGCTGTTCTTTTCAATATTGTATTGGCTATTCTGGGTCTTTTGCCTTTCCATATAAATTTTAGAATCAGTTTGTTAGTATCCATGAAATAACTTGTTGGGACTTTGGGAATGCATTGAATCTATAGATCAAGTTGGGAAGAACTGCTATCTTGGCAATATTGAGTTTTCCTAGCCATGAAAATGAAATCGCTCTCCATTTATCTAGTTCTTCCTTAATTTAATTCATCAGAGTTTTGTAATTTTCCTCATATAGATATTGTACATATTTTGTTAGATTTATATTTAAGCATTTCATTATTTGGAGTACTAATGTAAATCATGGGCGTTTAGTATCAAACTCCACTTGTTAATTGCTGGTATATATGAAAGCAATTGATTTTTGTATATTAACGTTGTATCCTGGCGACCTTGCTGTAATCACTTACTAGTTCCAGGAGTTTTTTGTCAATTTTTCAGATTTTCTAAATAGACCAGTCATGTCCTCCACAAACAAAGAGAGTTTTATTTCTTCTTTCTCAATATGTGTACCTTTTATTTCCTTTTGTCTAATTGCATTATCTAAGACTTCCAGTACAATGTTGAAAATGAGCAGTGAGAGGGGACATCGTTTCCTTGTTTTTGATCTTAGTGGGAAGGCTTTGAGTTTCTCACCCTTAATTATGGTACTAGCTATAAGATTTTGTAAATATTCTCTATTTAGTTGAGGAAGTTCCCTTCTATTCAATAAATTTTTTTTCTTTTTTTTTTGCGGTGCGCGGGACTTTCACTGTTGTGACCTCTCCCGTTGCAGAGCACAGCCTCCGGACGCGCAGGCTCAGTGGCCATGACTCACGGGCCCAGCCGCTCCGTGGCATGTGGGATCTTCCCGGACTGGGGCACGAACCCGTGTC
>NW_006789117.1:0-512 GCF_000442215.2 Lipotes vexillifer
TTCTTTGTGTGATTTTGTCTGTATAGCTTTGCTTTTACTATTTGTCCTAGGGTTCTGTCTGTCATATTTTTTTTTTCTCAGTATAGTTTTTAACGCTTCTTATCATTGGTGGATTTCTTCTTTGGTTTGGTTGTTCACATCAACTATCTTTTCTGACCACAACGCTACGAGACTAGTTATCAATTCCAGGAAAAATACAAACACATGGAGGCTAAAAAATGTGCTACTGAATAACCAAGAGATCATGAAGAAATCAAAGAGGAAATCGAAAAATACCTAGAAACAAATGACAATGGAGACACGACAACCCAAAACCTATGGGACGCAGCAAAAGCAGTGCTAAGAGGGAAGCTTATAGCAATACAACGCTACCTTAAAAAACAGGAAACATCTCAAATAAACCACCTAACCTTGCACCCAAAGCAATTAGAGAAAGAAGAACCAAAAAGCCCCAAAGTTGGCAGAAGGAAAGAAATCATAAAGATCAGATCAGAAATAAATGAAAAAGAAAT
>NW_006789118.1:0-280 GCF_000442215.2 Lipotes vexillifer
CCCTACCAGTACCCTAAACCATCCCCGTTCCCTAACCCTAACACTAACCCTAAACCTAAAGCTTACCTGAAGCATTACCCTAACCTGTGCCCTAATCCTAACCCTTATGCTAACACTAACCCATGCCTTAATACGTACATTAACCCTAAACCATTTTGTAACCTTACCTGTATACTACACTGTCCCCGTTCCCTAAACCTAACCCTAACCCTAAGCATAACCCTTACGCGAAGCCTTACCCTGACCCGTGCCTTAATCCTAACCCATACCTTAACACTAA
>NW_006789119.1:0-12504 GCF_000442215.2 Lipotes vexillifer
GGTACGTGGGCCTCTCACTGCTGTGGCCTCTCCCGCCACGGAGCACAGGCTCCGGACGCGCAGACTCAGCGGCCATGGCTCAGGGGCCCAGCCGCTCCGCGGCACGTGGGACCCTCCCAGACCGGGGCACGAACCCGCGTCTCCTGAATCAGCAGGCAGACTCACAACCACTGCACCACCAGGGAAGCCCAGAAACTTGTTTTAAGAAGAGGTTAAAATCAGATTAGTTGCCTTCAAGGAACTCATGATATAATGGAAGAGACATGCAATCAAATAATTATAATCCTAAGTTATGAGTTCAACATGCGGATGTGTGCAAATTATTACGGGAGCACGACATTGGGCATAACGAATTCTCCCTAATGGATCCCAGGAAAGACTTAATAAAGAAAATCACATTGGGAAGAACCTTTAGGAGTAAGTGAAGTAGGCAAAAAGAAAATGGTGTTCCATGCAGTAAGAAAAGAATGTGCCAGTGAAAGAAAGGATATAAAGTGTTCAAGAAGTGGCTACATGGCTGGGGTACACGGGAACACTTTGGGAATGTTGGAGGATCAGGTTGTAAAGGTGGCACAGGATATATTATGGAAGGTACTTAACTTGGACCTTATAGGCAAAAGAGAATAATTGAAAGGTTTTTAATATGGAACAGACATGATCTGGTAGCAGAGTACAGCATGGATTTGAGAAGGCTAAGGGGGTAAGCATAAAGATCTATTAGGAGACATTTATAAAAACTCTGATAAGTAATACCAACACCTGAAATAAATAAGAGTAGACACTCCATTATATAATTATAATGCAATTTGCAAAATTATTCAAAGAATATAGACACATACCACACATACATCTTAGTCTTAGAGGAGCATAAATAAACCTAAAATCCTGGAGTCAACAGGAATATTGCCCCACCAAAATGCTATGCCAAAATACTCATGAGCTTATAATACCAAATGCAATGAATCAAGTTCCTCAACCTATGGAATAACTGAACTTCAGTGAAATTTAAAATGTCCCCCAATTGTTACTTGGAGTTCCTAAAGGGACATGTCTACTGTGCTCACAAACCAGACTGGCAGCCTCGCTTACTACATGGTGTCTATTCTTTAGTTCTGGCTCTAGCGTGTCTTAATCTAGGGTCCTACAAGGCCTCCGCTTCTGCCCCTGCTGATGTGACCCTTGTGAGAAGGCCAGTGGTCATGCCAACGATGCTGCCTCTGGACAGTCTCCAAACCACCAACCTTGAGAGCCAGAGATGGGGTGTGTTCTTTGTTAAGGTGCTGAGAACAGCCTCTTCAATCTCTGTCCACAATCTGTCACTTGGCCCAGAACAGTTCTGTTGGTATCCAAAATTTCACAAAGTTTCTCAAACAATTGCACTGTTTCTGACCCTCTTTTCTTACTTGCAATCTCACCAAGTTTCTCATAAAAATCTCTGTGCATATATATCCCTCTAGCCAGAGGCTCAACCATTGGCTTCTAAGAATCTGATGCAAGACATCAGATTTCCTTTTTGTCCTCTCTCCTCAACCCCAAAAAATCTTTAGAAAAGTAAATTAGTTTACCTGTGATGCCACTCTTTCTTTCCAAAACTTGATTTTTTGGTTACTTAAAGCTTAAAAGCTCTGTATTGGTAGTTGTTCCAAGAGGTATCAGTAAGGATCTCAATCACCTACAAATAACCGAAATTCAATATAACATCTGTTAATGATAAGAGTTATTTTCTGTCTAATAACAAGATGTCTGGAGATTGCTGGTCCAGGGCATGTAGAGTGACTCAGTGATGATCTGGGACCCAGTGTTTCTCCATCAATTTGTAGACATCTGTCCTTATGCTTATCTCTTGATCACAAGAGGGCTGCTGTGCTTACAGCCATTACTTTTGGGTCATAGACAGGAAAAGTGTAGAAATATCAAAAAGTCTTATCCTTAAGAAGTAGTGTCTTTTTACTCTGAAAGGGAGGTTTTCCTAGAAGACATCTTCATGTGTCTGGCCATTATTGAGTCCTTGACTACTCATGCAAAAAGATGGCCAAGAAAATTAACTGCTTATCTCACCAGACTCCAAAAATAAAATAGGGAGAAAATGATTGAAAATGAATCTTGAATGGATTTATCTATTGAACCTAAAATACTGTGAAAATTAATTTGGGAGAGAATTTATTATATAATGAGGCTGGGTTTACTAGATAAAAATACGGGACACCCATTTAAATTTGAAATCCGGATAAATGATTAATTTTCTTTTTATTATATAAGCATATCCATGCCATATTTTAGACATACTTATACCAATAAAATATCTCTGTTTATACGAAATTTAAATTCAACTGTGTCTTCTGTGTTTTATTTGCCAAATCTGATAACCTTATATGAGGTCTTCTCCCTTTGGTTACCAGATTGTTTGACAGATTAGCTACAATTTATGGGCTCAAACTTATAAAAGAAATACTAAAATTTATTCATAGTTTCAATTTTGTTGCAGTGATGTTGCAGTGACACCCAGATAGCCATCTAAAACCCCTTCTGAGCCTCTCCCTCAGATAGTCTGACATAGTAAAATAGATACTCTGGTCTTTGCTGGTGTGCCTGGAGGATCCTTCTTTACTTCCCAGTCCAGACAAGCAGATCCGGTGCCTAATTGTCACCCTGTGAAATACACACACACACACAGAGCCCTCTCTGTTCTCCCCACTTGGCCTAAGGGTGGTAGGAGATAGCAATAAACCCTGAACCTTAACTGGTAGAAGTTAAGTATGTCTGTGTTCTCAGTTTAAGAGTATCCTTGAACTAAAAAATCAGTCTTTGACTGAACTAAGAAAAATCCAGAGATACAATGTCTTCAAGTGTTTTTTATTTAATTTTGAATACTGAAAAATTCACACAAGTAGTTTCCCCAGCAAAGGAATCATGAGCACCAAATGTGAATTTAAGTCTCCAATTGTTACAAAAATAGAACCCTTCCCAAAGCTTTGAGATTGCAGTTTTCTACCCTCCCTAATCTTCATCAGCAGCCTCTATCCAGAGACAGTTTCTCCATCCGGGACCTAGCATGGATTATCCAGCCCAGAGATGATGGCTGAGCTGCATATCTCCACTTTTTTTCCGCTGTTACATATGTACTCTGGTCATGTAGTTCCCCAGGGGGGAAAAACGTCAATCACTGTATGACAGGAAATCAGTGAGGATCTGAGTCAAAGAGAAAGAGGACAGACTGGTGCCTGGGAGAGGTGACCATGCTAAAGAATCTAAAGGAGCAGTAATTTCAGGGGTTGAGGATAGCTATCGAGAGTCATAATAAGAAAACCCTTCAGCCCATCATAATACCTGGGTGGGGGCGGGGGGGGGTGTCAGAGCGTCTTCCCTCAATGAACATCTGTGTACAGCCTGGGCACAGGGATTAGATAGTTTAAAATCATCTCCAGAAGCTCTCTATGTTTTATGGTTATTCACAATTATTTTTTAAAAATTACTTATGCAGGATACTGAATTTAAACTATTTAACATGCATCCCTGAATCTTGTAGCGTAATGTCCTGAGTTTGGTACTCCTTCAGAAAGATGAGGATACCAAGAACTTGTTAGGTAAAGCCACTAGAGTTAATTGTATTATCTCATCCTAATCAGTATCAATGTCTCTCTCCACCTCTGTTGCATCGCCACCATAGTATCACCACAACAACTGATGGAGATGACTCCAAGCTGGGCTGAGCCATCCATGTTTGACAACAATACCATGTCTTAGAGAAAGAAAGAATGCCAGTCAAAAATAGGGGCCACACCAGGGAATTGACAAGGTTCTCCAGTTCCTTCTCTAGGAGGCAATTAGAAACAGAACTGGTACCTTTGGCCTGAGGAGCCCTCTCTTGTTCTTGCACTCTTTATGGATAGGGTTGGGGGTCCCAAGACACACTAAACATTTTGAATATTTTGCTAAGTAGGTATCTGGGTAGATTTTAACTTGAAAAAAAAAGATGGGATCTTTTTTATACCTAAGGGATGGTACTGGTCATGCCAGTTATACATATGGTTATTTGTGTCTAAACTGTGAATGTCCTAAGGACAGGACTATGTCTTCATCTGTAGGATGTACCTGAGCAGCCAGACATAGTGTACGTGTGTAATATATACTTCTTGAATGAATAAATAGATTAGTTTCTGACTAATTTCTTTCAATCCTCTCAGGGGAAGAGAAGGAAATGTTATCATCTGACTGGTATTGAGAAGTTTGCTTGATGAGATTGACAACTGTTTTTACTAGTCACATGTGAGGAATGCAGAAGGCCCTTATTCACACAAGTAAAACTACATTTGTAGAACTTACAGCAAAAATTCCAGATGTCCCAGAAACCATTTTAAACACCATAGTTTTTGCCACCTGGAAGTTAGCAAATGAAACTTTAGTAAGCAAGGAATTTTTTTAAAGCAATCTTTAAAAAAAAATTCCTATATATGACATTTCTTAATATTTCTCAACTTCTAAACTAAAAATCCAGATTTAATTATTTAATCTTCTCAGTATGTTCCTTTTCTCACAATGCTATATAAATACAATAGGCTCCCAAAAATAGTTTCTTCTATTTGCAAGGCTATAAATTTGCCAAAAATGCTGCAATGGCCAGACCTATATATGTATGTTTGTGCACAGAGGTGAATATTCTTCTGTTGAATAGATTTATAAAAGTCAAATTGCAAAATCAAAGTACATCGTCACTTAAAATTTTTGATCTATAGTACCAGTAACGTGTAGAGATAGCCTCTTTCCCCATATCCTCACCCAAACTGGGTATTATTTATATTTTTAGTTTTTGCTAGTCTGATGGATTAGAAACTATCATTTCAATATTTTCATTTTAATTTCTTAGATTGCTAGTGACATTGAGTATATTTTATATGTTTATTTATTATAACTTGTAAATATTTTCTGAGAATTATCTGTTCTAATTTTTGGCCCATTTTTCCATTAGATTTTTCTCACTTGAGTCCATCTCCGGAAGCTCTCTATGTTTCATGGTTATCTACAATTATTTTTTTTTAATTACTTATGTGGGATATTGAATTTAAACTATTTAACATGCATCCCTGAATCTTGTTGATGTACTGGTTCTGAGTTTGGCACTCTTTCAATATGGTGAGGATATGAAGAATTTGTTAGGTAAAGCTACTAGAGTTAATTATATTATCCTGATCATTATCACTGTCTTTCTCCATCTTTGTTGCACCAGTTATTGAAAGAAAGAGGGAAAGTAGGTAAAAGAACACTGAATGGGAAGATAAAAATTGCAGACCCTTGGGTATATGGGTAAGATGACCATCCATTGCTGATCCATATTAAAACTCAACCCTATTTAATATAAACTATCACTAAATTAAATCATCTGATGCACTTTATGTAAGTCAAATATATTAAAATCTTTTATTACAAAACAAAAATTGAGAGAAATTATTCACATTGTACCAAGTGTACAGAGGACTATGATTATGTTACAGTAAGATTCAATTTACTAAAGTGTCACTTTATCAATAGGGGTACACCTATTGCATAAGGTAATATGGAACGAAGATTAAGCATTAATTTTCTTTTAATTTAGGGCACTTTTTCACCACTAAAATATGGATAAGGATGTTACATATTTTATTATCCTTTCAACAAATACTTTTGAACATCTGGCTAACTTGTATGTGTGTTTTGTGTGTGAATTCCTGGACTTGAGAAAAAAGTCTATTCATTTTTTTCCCCTAAAATATCCATGCAGATACACTGTTGAGTTTTCATCCACTCTTTATTATTTCTCATTCATATTATAATGCTGCCTAGCATGATCCTGATACTCAGAGCCTATAATGATGGCATGATCTTCTGAATGATCCTAATACTCTATGTCAATATTTTTGTTCCTGTTCATCACCCACAACCAGCCAAACCATGGCCTCATGATTTGAAGGAAGTGTTCTAGTTTGAAGAGAAAAATATATCTACTCCAACTTCTCTCATTGTAAAACTGTCTGTAATGAAGACCAGGGCCATCCTTTTCTTTTCTCTTCTTACCTACCCATTCATAATACATAATAATATGATTTTTATGTATGTATGATGTTTATGTAATCATAATAATATGATTTTTAGAATGAGAAAGAAACATACAGGAAACAAGAAAGTAATAATGAAGAGGGGAATCAGAATGAGTTCTGTAAACTAGCTTTCACCTACTTAGATAATCTAAATAGAACTTAAGTTACAAAAGCCAAAATTGGTGAGTAATTACTATTTTCTTTTCTTCCTTTGTCTGCAGGACAACCAATGCCATGTTCAACCAGATAGTGAAGATGATCTAAAATAACAGATGTACCCTGGTTGGGCCCAGCATTTAAAAACATAAAACCATAGGCAGAGGTAAGGTATAAGCAGATGTCTCCCCTTTTCTTTTATATTATCCACTGGGTATCATACTGTGGGCTTAGATGAATGCTGGTCTTAGACAAATGTTGAGCAAGGTGAAAGAAATTGGATTGGAAACATGATTCTGCCACGTTCATACATCCAAAACACAAACTAAGTAAGGGAACCCAGCTGGCCACACAAGAATTTTTAAATCTCTGCTAACCAAAATAAAATGGAAAAATATTAGTTCACAAAAACAATGCTTTAATCAGTCCAGAATCTTCCACTCAGGGAACAAAGAAGAAGCAGCCATTTAAAATGATGTTTTGTGTCAGTAAATTTATTAAATAGGAAGACTGGCAATCCTGGGTAAAAGTAGACTGTCTTTCCAATTAAATTACAGAATATTAAAAAGGTCAAAGCAATACAGAAGTCCTCTAATTCATAGAAAACACTAAAATTCTGATTTCTCATGCTCCTGACAAAGATTGTAATTGTGGTTTGAAAAGGGTAAAATATTTATCTAGTCCTCTGACAAAGATTGAAATGAGAATGAGACTGATCACAAATGTAACCTCACAAATATAATGTGAAAACTAATTTTGGAAAAAAATAAGACTGAATTAATATACCTATTTCTTTTGTCTCTGCAAGGAGGATTCACAGAATGATACAACAAAATCATTTATTTTTTTAACCTTTTAATATAAGCTTGAAGTTATCTTCTTATGTATGAAATTATATTCTTTATGTAAAGTTCCCTGAGCTTCTGTATCACATAAGCATTAACTCTTTCTCTATCCCTGGGTCATCTTGTGGTTTTCTATTACTATCTATTTTACTTTACACATTGTTAAAGATATTCACGAATGGGAGCCCTGTATGTGCATCAAATCTTTCTAAAAGATATGGGGTATAAACTGCACCATGTGCAAAATAATGGTGGGACTTTGTTTGCAATAAACATTTAAAATGACTGACTTTCTCATAAATACACTAAGTAGGATGATCTATGAGATTTCTAATTTATTCTTGTTTAAAATTTAACCATGCTTTTTTAAAGCATATCAATTTTGTTAATACCATGTAATTAAAACATGTCAGTGCACAGCAAGTTTTAGTCTAAATTAATGACTATGAGAATTATTTTAATTAAATAACCAATTATAGAAAAATCGCAAGCATGAGAGCTGACATTTAAATGAATTTCATTTAAATTGCTTCTTAACATTGTCCCATCTAGGACACTAATGCAAAATGAACTATTGTATCAACTTAGATTATCACTATTTTTGTATGCACATAGTGTATTCATATTCAATCACTGGAACTGAGCAGAATATTTGGTATCGATCTAAAACTTCTGTTAATAAAAACACAACAGAATGAGCTGAAGTAAAAACAAACCATATTTCTTTTTTTTCTTCCTCTTCTTTTTTCTTTTAAATATGGGCTTCTAAATGCTATTATCATTCTCATAGGAAAAAAATGTTTATGCATTTGGGAATTATAGCTAATTAAATCAGTTGATTTGAAATCTACTTGTAAGAGGATATACATACATGACTTCAATGTCCTGCACATAGTGGGGCTCAATAAATGCTGGTTATCAGTGATAAGTATTTCTTTGTCTTTTCTTTTTCCAGATATGTTAGTGCAGCATATAGTTTCCTCTTGGAAACTGGACACTTCCAGACCCTTATTAGATTAAGAGGTTACCTGTCCTGTGAGGATCCAGCTGGATATCTGTTTATATGTTTGTTTCTATATAGCTCAAACAATACAATGTCATTTTCTCTACTTATGAGAACATGACATTGTACAGTTATTTTTATATTATGAAATTAAGTTTTTACCCATTTCATATTCATCCTTCCACAAATAAAATTTTTATTTAAAAGGGATAAACAATTTATAATAACCTTCCCCACTAAAAACTTTTAGCTTCATAATACTACTTCTGGTAGAAGAGAAGAATGTCTAAACACCAGGCAATTTATACTAATTGTGCTGCCTTATTTCTCACAAAATATAAGTGTGAAAGGAACTACAGAAAGAGCTAAAATTTTGTCTATATAGGAATTGAAGTTAAACACATTTTGATTCATTGCCAAACTATCAATAAGATTTTAAAGGAGGTGTTTTATCTATGTATAATTAGTCTTTTGTTTGTTGTCATATCACTCAGTTTGACACAGAATTTATGATTCTAAATGGACCATTAATGCCCTTTTAATTTATTTTTTCTAAGATGAATTTTATCCATTTCTTTGGGGAAAAGTCTTATTTATTTAATAGTTTGCAAGCTATACTGAAAGGTGATTTCTTCTTGTTTTTCTAGAAAAAGAAGCAATCCATATTTAGATTTGACTAGTTAATTGTTCTTCTTCATCGGAATGCACTAGGGCATGTGGTTTAATAATTATGTTCATATTTGTAGAGTTCACTTTTTTAGTCATCAAAGATTATTTAATATCAGAAAATGGAATGTTTTTCTATATAATTCCTCTTGCTATCACTTTAAAAATAAAGAAGAAAAGAAAAGGCTACTACATTTGCTGTTCATTGATTAACCAGTAATGTTATGTATAAATAATGTATCTGACAGTATGGCAGCTCACTTGGGACATTATGCCATTTACTACAAAATAGGATGCAACATACAACTGAGCATTGAGAACAAATTAAACATCTTTCCTTGGTAACTTTAGCATTTTTATTAGGTGATAAACATCACAGTGAGAGGAAAGCAGATGTAGTTATTTCAGTAATATTAACCTTAATCGAAAGCTAACTTGACATATAGTGTAATACTTTTGCATTATAAAATTTTGTCTAGTAACAATGGAAACCAAATTTTCCAAGGTCATTATGAGATGATATCTGTAAAAATTAATGAGTATCTTGTGTAAAATTTCATCTATCGCTACTGAATTGTCTTATTACTATTGATGAAAAAATTTTAAACATAAATCTAGTGTCATATAAACATGAAAAATGCCCAAGTATTTTCAATGCTGTTACTTTTGCCTTAACAAATGTGTCTTATAGTGTTATTTGACTATGTGTGAATTTCATTCCTTCAGGGTTCTGTTCATATAATCTCCTAAATCTTTTAGAAGCATCCGAATTGTGAATGAAGTTAAGAGCAGTTATGTAATTAGCAATCAACATCCATCTTTCCTCCTTTCTTGTTTTAGTCCATCATTTACCCATGGAGATACAGAGCTGAAAAACTCCTATCCTTAAAGGAATTTATAACTAAGTGACTGAGGACAACTGTTAAAGTCCATTTAATACACAGGATGCATTGTTACAACAAATCCTTCCTTCTTTTCATTCAAAAATATTTATTGTGTGCTTACTATATGTCAAGCACTGTTCTGGGATCTTTAATATACAGCAGTGAACAAAACAGACAAAGATTCTGCCTCATATGATGTTTATATTCTAATAGGTGGAAATAGTCCATAAACAATAAACATAATGAATACATAATTTATATTGCATATCATAAGGTGAAAATGCTTTTAAAAAAGGGGAAAAAAGCAACTGGAGGTAAAGAGGGTGGGGCAGGCAGTCGTAAAAGTTGTTGTCAGAGTAGGCCTCATTAACAAGGGGATATGTGAGCAAAGACTGAAGGAGATGAGAAAAAGTTAATATTATCTGGAGGAAAAGTAAACCAGATGGAGGGAACAACCAGTAAAATGCTCCTAAATTGTGACTCTACCTGGCATAACCAAGAACTTCAAGGAAGCCAGTGTGATTGGAACAGAGAAGGTTCAGAGAGGAGCTGGGATGCCAGGTCTCATTGGCCATTGTAAGGAACATGGCTTTTGTAACAAATAGGGAGCCATTTCAGGGTTGTGAGCATGGGACTGATGTGATCTGACTTATGTTTTACAGGATCACTCTGTCTTCTGTATCAGGAATTCAGGAATTCATTAGGAGATCAAGAATAAAAGAAATGAGACCAGATAGGAGACTATTACAGCTTATCAGGAAAGAAATGATGGTGGCTCAAATCAGGTGGCAGTGGAGGTGTGAAAAGTGACTAAATTCTAGAAATACTTTGAAGAAAAACTCGATAGGATTTCCTGATTCGCTGAAAGTAAGGTGTGAGTGAGAGAATGGAGGTAAGAATAAATCCAAGGTTTTGGGCCTAAATACCTAGAAGAATGGAATTACCATCACCTGCTGAAGGAATAGATTTGGGGAAGGAGGCAAACAAGGTTCCGAGTTGGATCTGTGGAGTCTGAGCTATCTATTATATGGACTAGTGGAAATGTCGAGGAGACAGTTGGATTTATCAATCTGGAAAGAGGTGATGGAATGGAAACAGAAATGTGGAAGTCTTTGGTATCTGGGTGGTATCTAAAGCCATGAAACCGGACATACCAAAAGTGTGCGTAGATGGAGAAGAGATGGGTCCGAATACCTTTGCTTCATCCTTGAAAGTCCTGCAAAGGAGAAGAAGGCAAGAGGCCAGCAGATGGAAGGAAAACCAGTTGAGTGTAGAGAAAGCCAATGGAGGGAAGAGTATCAAGGAAGAGGGAGTGATCAATTATGTCAAATGCCACTAACAGTTCAGGGAGATGAAAGCTGAGAACTGACCAGGTAGTTAGCAACATGGCTTCTAAGCAAGTAGCATCGCTAGATGAAAGACAGATCGGAGTGTTTAAGAGAGAATGGAAGGAGAGAAATTGGAGCAAATAAAAACAGACAACTTTTTCCAAAGACTTTGTCCTCAAGAGGAGCAACGAAATAGGGTGGATGCTGAGGGCAGGAAAGATCAAGAGATAATATATTTTTTAAATGAGAGAAATGACAGCAGAATATTTACTTGCTGATGGTAACGATCAAATAGAGAATGAAACATTAATGATGCAGAGGGAGGATTCCTAGAGCGTTATTCAGACGGAAGAGAGGTGAGATGTAGGCACAGCGTGTGGGGCTGGCTCTAGATAGAAGCAGAGGTGGTTGGGTCTGTGGTGATCAGCAAGAAGCAGGGTGTGGAGTTGCAGATGCCCACACCATAGGTGGTCAATGTGGTGAAGTATAAGGAAGTTCCCTTCTGATTACTTCGATCCTTTCAGCAAAGTAAGGCATCAATTATAGCTCTAACTACAGATCCTTTACAAAGCACTTGACCACAGGCTTCAGAGCAGCCCACTGGTGTTGTCTAGGTCAAGAAAGGATAAGAGTGGGCAAGGGTGTTAACAGGCAGAGGAGAGCATGTCTGCAGAGTGATAGTTACACAGCACTTTATTATTCACAAAATGCCTTTATATACTTTTTACCATTTATTCTTCACAACAGCCTTTTGAAAGTCATCAAGGCTCCAATTTTACAGAAAAAAGTAAGCCTCAGAAAAACCCACTGGCTGGGAGATACAAACTGTTGGTGTAAGATAGGCTCGAGGATGTATTGTACAACACCGGGAACATAGCCAATATTTTGTAATAATGGTAAATGGAAAGTAACCTTTAAAAATTATATTTATTTAAAAAGTAAAAAATTAAAAAGAATTAAAAAACCCATTGGCCAAAAAAAAAGGCAGCTGTAATCTAAACTTCCAGAAAGAATTCTTCCCAAAAGATCTATTAAATATTAAAGATTTTCAGATGTTGGTCAAACATAGTATTATTGGCCAGACAAGATGATTCATTATTATGATAAAAATGGGAAAGTATTACAAAAATGGGAAGATCTTGTTAATATAATTCATCATTATTCTTTCTATTTTACTGATGATTTCTTTGCCCAGTACATTCAGCTAGCTCTGGGAATTTTATTTCACAGCAAGAGAAGAAAAAAGATAGGGTAAAGGAAAAGAGTGACCGACCTTTGGGGAGAAGTTTTAAAGGGTTCCTCACTCCTCAGGAGATGTTGCCGAGAAATTAAATGCAGAGGCGGCTGACCAAGGGCCAAGAAAAAATAAGTAAATAGTTTTCTAAGGAATCTCCACACTGTTTTCCAACAGACTTGTGGTTGCCAACAGAGAAGGGATGGGGGAGGGAAGGATTGGGAGTTTGGGATTAGCAGATGTAAACTATTACCTATAGGATGGATAAAAAACAAGGTCCTACTGTATAGCACAGGGAACTATATTCAATATCCTGT
>NW_006789121.1:0-35495 GCF_000442215.2 Lipotes vexillifer
AACCCATGCCCTAACACGTACGCTAACCCTAAACCGTTGTTGTACACTAACCTGTACCCTAAAGCATCTCCTTTCCCTAACCCTAACCCTAACCTTAATTCTAACCGTAACCCTTAACCGTAGCCTTACTGAAACCCGCGTCCTAATCCTAACCCATACATTAACAGTAATCCGTGCCCTAACACGTACGCTAACCCTGAACCATTGTTGTACACAAATCTGTACCCTAAACCATCCCCATTCCCTAACCCTAACCCTAACCATTACCCGAAGCCTTACCCTAACCCATGCCCTAATCCTAACGTGTACGCTAACACTAACCCATGCCCTAACACGTTCACTAACTCTAAACCGTTGTCGTACCATAACCTGTAGCCTAAACCATACCCGTTCCCTAACCCTAACCCTAACGCTAACACTAACCCTTACCCAAAGCCTTACACTAACCCGTGCCCTAATCCTAACCCATACGCTAACACTAACCCGTACCCTAACACGTAGGCTAACCCTGTACAATTGTCGTATACAAACCTCTACCCTAAACCGTTCCCGTTCCCTAAACCTAACCCTAACACTAACGCTAACACTAACGCTTACCCTAACACGTGCATTAACCCTATCTCTTACGCTAACACTAACCCTTGCCCTAACAGGAATGCTAACCCTAAACCGTTATCATCCCCTAACCGATACCTTAAACCATCCCCGTTCCCTAACCCTAACCCTAACCAAAAGCCGTACCCTACCCCGTGCCCTAATCCTAACCCGTACGCTAACACTAACATGTGTCCTAACACGTACGTGAACCCTAAGCGTTGCCGTTTTCTAAACTGTACCCTAAACCATTCCTGTTACCTAACCCTAACCCTAACACTAACACTAACACTAACCCATACCCGAAGCCTTATCCTAACCCATGCCCTAATTCTAGCCCGTAAGCTAACACTAACCCATGCCCTAACATGTACGTTAGCCCTAAACACTTGTCGTACCCTAATCTGTACCCTAAACCCTCCCTGTTCCCTAACCCTAACCCTAAACCTAACCTTAACCCTAACCCTTACCCGAAACCTCACCCTAAACTGTGCCTTAATCCTAACCCGTATGCTAACACTAACCCATGCCCTAACATGTACGATAACCCTAAACCATAGTCGTACACTAACCTGCACCTTACACCATCCCTGTTCCATAACCCTAAACCTAACCCTAACCCTAACTCTTACCCGAAGCCTTACCTTAACCCGTGCCCTAATCCTAACCCGTACGCTAACAATAACCCGTGCCCTAACACGTACGCTAACCTTCTACCGTTGTCGTTCACAAACCTGTATCCTAAACCTTCCCCATTCCCTAACCCTAACCCTAACCCGAACGATGTCGTACCTTAACCTGTACCGTAAACTGTCCCCGTTACATAACCCTAACCTTAACCCTAAACCTAAACTTTACTTGAAGCCTTACCCTGACCGGTGCCCTAATCCTAACCCGTACTCTAACACTAACCCATGCCCTAACACGTAAGCTAACCCTAAACCGCCACCTTAAGCTAACCTGTACCCTAAACTGTCCGTGTTCCCTAACACTAACGCTAACCCAAACCCTAAGCCTAACCCTTACCCGAAGCATTAACCCAACCCGAGCCCGAATCCTAACCTGTACACTAACACTAACCCATTCCATAACATGTACGCTAACCCTAAATTGTTGTCGTACCCTAACCTGTAACCTAAATCGTCCCCGTTCCCTAAACCTAACCCTAACCCTAACATTTACCCGAAGCCTTATCCTAACCCGTGCACTAATCCTAAACCATACTCTAACACTTAACCCGGGCCCTAACATGTATGCTAACACTAAACCATTGTCGTACCCTAACCTGTACCCAAAACCATCCCCGTTCCCTAACCCTAACCCTAACTGTAATCCTAACACTTACCCAAAGCCTTAACCTAACCCGTTCCCTAACCCTAACGCCTACGCTAACACTAACTCATGTCCTAACACGTACGTTAACTCTAAAGTGTTGTCGAAACATAACCAGTAGCCTAAACTGAACCCGTTCCCTAACCCTAACCCTAACCCGAAAGCTAACACTAACACCCGGAAGCTTACCCAAACCCGCGTCCTAATCCTAACCCATACACTAACAGTAACACAAGCCCTAACACGTATGCTAACCCTAAACCGTTCTCGTACCCTGAACTGTACCCTAAACCATGCCCGTTACCTAACCCTAACCCTAACCCTAACCCGAAGCCTTACCCTAAACCATGCCCTAATCATAACCCGTACGCTAACACTAACCTGTGCCCTAACACGAACGCTAACCCTAAACTGTTGTTGTACCCCAATCTGTGCCCGACACCATCCGTGTTCCCTAACCCTAACCTTAACCCGACCCTTAGCCGAAGCCTTACCCTAAACCGAGGCCTAATCCTAACCCGTATGCTAAAACTAACCCGTGCCCTAACACTTATGCTAACCCGAAACCTATGTCGTACCGTAAACTTTACCCTAAACCATCCCTGTTCCCTAACCATAACCCTAACCCTAAGGCTAACCCTAATCCTTACCGTTAGCCTTACCCTAAAACGTGCCCTAATCGTAACCCGTACGCTAACACTAACCCCTGCCCTAATATGTGCGCTAACCCTAAAGCACTTTCGTACCCTAAGCTGTACCCTAAACTGTCCCCGTTCCTAACACTAAACCTAAACCGAAGCCTTACACTAACCAGTGCCCTAAACCTAAACCATACGATAACACTAACCCATGCCCTAACATGTACACTAACCCTGAACTGTTGTCTTAACCTAACCTGTATCCAAAACCGTCCCCGTTCCCTAACCCTAACCCTAACACTTACCCTAAACCTTACCCGAAGCGTTACCCTTACCCGTACCCGAAGCCTTACCCTACTCCGTGCCCTAAACCTAACCCGTACGCTAACACTAATCCATGCCCTAACACACAAGCTAACCCTAAACCGTTGTTGTACTCTAACCTGTAGCCTAAACCGTCTCTGTTCCCTAACCCTAACCCTAACCCTATCCCTAACGCTTACCCGAAGCCTTACACTAACCCGTGCCCTAATCCTAAACCGTACGCTAACACTCTCCCGTGCCCTAACACTTATGCTAACCGTAAATCGTAGTCGTACCATAACCTGTACGCAAAACCGTCCCTGTTCCCTAACCCTAACCCTAATCCTCACCCTAATCCTTACCCGAAGCCTTACCCTTACCTGTGCCCTAATCCTAATGTGCATACGAACACTAACCCATGCCCTAAAATGTATGCTAAACCTAAACCGTTGTCATAACATAACCTGTATCCTAAAACATCCCTGTTCCCTAACCCTAAACCTAACCCTTACCCAAAGCCTTACACTAAACTGAGCCCTAAACCTAAACCGTACACTAACACTAACATATGCCCAGACACGTACGCAAAACCTAAACCATTGTCCTACACTAACATGTACCCTAAACCATCCCCATTCCCTAACCCTAACCGTAACACTAACGCCAACACTAACCCTTACCCAAGGTCTTACCCTAAACTGTGCCTTAACCCTAACCGGTACGCTAAAACTAACCCGTGCCCTAACACGTACGCTAACCCTAAACCATGGTCGTACCCTAACCTCTACCTTAAACCATCGCCATTCCCTAAACTTAACCCTTACCCGAAACCTTACCCTATTCCGTGCCCTAATCCTAACCCATACACTAACACTAACCCATGCCCTAGCATATTCGCTAACCCTAACCGTTGTCGTTCCCTAAACTGTACCCTAAATTGTCCCCGTTACCTAACCCTAACCCTAACACTAACCCTTACCCGAAGCCTTACCCATTCCCGTGCCCTAATCCTAATGCGTACGCTAACACTAACCCGTGCCCTAACATGTACGCTAACCCTAAACCATTGTCATACACTAACCTGAACCCTAAACCGTCCCCTTTCCCTAACCCTAACACTAACCGTAACTCTTACCCGAAGACTTACGCAAAACCGTGTCCTAACCCTAACCCGTACGCTAACAGTAACATGTGCCCTAACACGTACGCTAACCCTAAACCGTTGTCGTACACGAACCTGTAACCTAAACAGTCTCCGGTCCCTAACACTAACCCTAACCCTAATCCTAACCCTTACCTGAAGACTTACCCTAAACTGTGCCCTAATCCTAACCCGTAAGCTCACTCTATCCGGTGCCCTAACATGTACTTTAACACTAAACCGTTGTTGTACCCTAACCTGTAGCCTAAACTGGCCCCATTCCCTAACCCTAACCCTAAGCCTTACCAGAAGCCTTAATCTAAACCGTGCCCTCATCCTAACCCGCAAGCTAACACCAGCCCGTGCACTAACACGTACGCTAAACATAAACCATTGTGGTACCCTAACCTGTATCCTAAACCGTCCCCTTTCCCTAACACTAATCCTAACATTAACCCTAACCTTCACCCTTACCCAAAGCCAACCCTAACCCGTGCCCTAATCCTAACCCGAAGGCTAACACTAACCCTTGCTCTAACACGAATGCTCACCCTAAACCGTTGTTGTACACTAAACTGTAGCCTAAACAGTCCCCATTACCCAACCCTAACCCTAACCCTCACCCTAATATTTACCCGAAGCCTTACCCTTACACGTACCCTAATCCTAAGCCGTTCACTAACACTAAACCATGCCCTAACACGAACACTAAACCTAAACCACTGTCGTACCCTAACCTGTACCCTAAACCGTCCCCATTCCCTAACGCTAACCCTAACCCTACCCCTAACCCTAACACTTACCCGAAGCCTTACCCTAACCCGTGCCCTAATCCTAACCCGTACGCTAACAGTAACCAATGCCCTAACACGTACACTAACCCTAAACCGTTGTTGTACACTAAGATGTTCACTACACCGTCCCCATTTCCTAACACTAACCCTAACCCTTACCCGAAACTTCACCCTAACCTGTGCCCTAATCCTAATCCATACGCTAACACTAACACGTGCCCTAACACGTACGCTAAGCCTAAACCGTTGTCGTACACTAATCTGTACCATAAACCGTCCCCGTGCCCTAAGTCTAAACATAACCCGATCCCTAAGCCTAACACCAGAAGCCTTACCCTAACCACTGCCCTAATCCTAAACTGTACACTAAAACTAACCCATGCCCTAACATGTATGCTAACCCTGAACCGTTGTCGTACAATAACCTGTACCCTAAACCGTCCCTGTTCCCTAACACTAACCCTAACCCTATCCCTAACCCTAACAATAACTCTTACCCGAAGCCTTACTTTAAACCGTGCCCTAATCCTAACCCATACGCTAACACTAACCCATGCCCTAACACGTACGCTAACCCTAAACCGTTGTCATACCTTAACCTGTACCGTAAACTGTCCCCGTTCCATTACCATTACCCTAACCCTAACCCTAACCTTTACTCAAAGCCTTACCCTGACCCGTGCCCTAATCCTAACCCGTACACTAACACTAACCCATGCCCTAACACGTACGCTAACCCTAAACCGCTGTCGTAAGCTAACCTGTACGCTAAACTGTCCACATTCCCTAACCCTAACCCTAACCCTAACCCTAAACCTAACCCTTACCCGAAGTGTTACCCCAACCCGAGCCCTAATCCTAACCTGTACGCTAACACTAACCCGTTCCCTAACACGTATGCTAACCCTAAACCATTGTCGTACCCTGAACTGTATCCTAAACCGTGCCTGTTACCTACCCCTAACCCTAACCCTAACCCTTACCCGAAGCCTTACCCTAAACCGTGCCCTAATCCTAACCCGTACGCTAACACTAACACATGCCCTAACACGTACGTTAACTCTAAACCATTGTCCTACACTAAACTGTACCATAAACCGTCCCCGTTCCCTAAACCTAACCCTAACACTAACGCTAACACTAACCCTTACCCGAAGCCTTACCCTAACCCATGGCCTAATCCTAAACCGTACGCTAACATTAACCCGTGCCCTAACACGTATGCTAACCCTAAACCATTGTCGTACCCTAACGTATAACCTAAATCGTCCCCGTTCCCTAACTCTAACCCTAACCCTGACCCTAACACTAACCATTACCCTTAGCCTTACCCTACACCCTGCCCTAATCCTAACCCGTACGCTAACACTAACACATGCCCTAACACGTACGTTAACTCTAAACCATTGTCCTACACTAAACTGTACCATAAACCGTCCCCGTTCCCTAAACCTAACCCTAACACTAACGCTAACACTAACCCTTACCCGAAGCCTTACCCTAACCCATGGCCTAATCCTAAACCGTACGCTAACATTAACCCGTGCCCTAACACGTATGCTAACCCTAAACCATTGTCGTACCCTAACGTATAACCTAAATCGTCCCCGTTCCCTAACTCTAACCCTAACCCTGACCCTAACACTAACCATTACCCTTAGCCTTACCCTACACCCTGCCCTAATCCTAACCCGTACGCTAACACTAACACATGCCCTAACACGTACGTTAACTCTAAACCATTGTCCTACACTAAACTGTACCATAAACCGTCCCCGTTCCCTAAACCTAACCCTAACACTAACGCTAACACTAACCCTTACCCGAAGCCTTACCCTTACCCGAGCCCTAATCCTAATGCCTACGCTAACACTAACCCTTACCCTAACATGTATGCTAAACCTAAATCGATGTCATAACCTAACCTGTATCCTAAACCATTCCCGTTCCCTGACAGTAACCCCTACGCGAAGCCTTACACTAAACTGTGCCCTAATCCTAAACCGTACGCTAACACTAACACATGCCCTAACACGTACGTTAACTCTAAACCATTGTCCTACACTAAACTGTACCATAAACCGTCCCCGTTCCCTAAACCTAACCCTAACACTAACGCTAACACTAACCCTTACCCTAACACGTGTATTAACCCTATCTCTTACGCTAAAATTACCCTGGGCCCTAACACGTACGCTAACCCTAAACCGTTGTCTTACCTTAACCTGTTTCCTAAACCATCCCCGTTACTTAACCCTAACCCTAAACCTAACACTAACCCTTACCGAAGCCTTACCCTTTCCCGTGCCCCAATCCTAACCCATAAGCTAACACTAAGCCATGCCCTAACACGTATGATAACCCTAAACCATTCTCGTAACCTAACCTGTAGCCTAAACCGTCCGTGTTCCCTAACCCTAAACCTAACCCTGACCCAAAGCCTTACCCTAACCTGTGCCTAATCCTAAACCATACGCTAACACTAACCCATGCCCTAACACGAAAACTACCTTTAAACCGGTGTCATAACCGAACCTGTACAGTACACCGTCCCCATTCCCTAAATCTAACACTTACCCTAACACTGAACGTAATGCTTACCCGAAGCCTTACGCTAACCCGTGCCCTAATCCTAACACGTACGGTAACATTAACCAATGACATAACACTTACGCTAACCCTAAACTTTTGCCGTACTCTAACCTGTACCCTAAACGGTCCCATATTCCTAACACTAACCGTAACCCTAACCTTAAATCTAACCCTTACCCGAAGCCTTACCTTAACCCGTGCCCTAATCCTAACCCGTACAGTAACACTAACCCGTGCCGTAAAACGTACGCTAACCATAAACAGTTGTTTTAACCTAACCTGTATCCTACACCGTCCCCGTTCCCTATCCCTAACCCTAACCCTAAACCTAAACCTTACCCAAAGCCTTACCCTAACCCGTGCCCTAATCCTAATCCATACACTAACTGTAACCATATCCTAACACGTTCGCTAACCCTAAACCATTCTCGAACCCTAAACTGTATGCTAAACCGTCCCCATTCCTTAACCCTAGCCACAACCCTAACCTTAACCCTAACCGTATACCTTACGGGAAGTCTTACCCTAACCAGTGCCCTAATCCTAACTCGTACACTAACACTAACACATGCTCTAACACCTACGCTAACTGAAACCATTGTCGTACCCTAACCTGTACCCTAAAGAGTCCCCGTTCCCTACCCCTACCCTAACCTTAACCCTAACCATAACCCTAACCTTAACCGAAGCCTTACCCTAACCCGTGCCCTAAAACTAACCTGTACACTAACACTAACCCGTGCCCTAACACATAAGCTAACCCTAAACCGTGGTCATACCCTTACCTGTACCCTAAACTGACTCCGTTCCCTAACCCTAACCATAACCAAAACCCTTACCCGAAGCCTTACACTAACCCGTGCCCTTGTCCTGACCCATACGCTAACACTTATCCGTGAGCTAATATGTATGCTAAACCTAAACCGTTGTCATACCCTAACGTGTACAGGAAACTGAACCCATTCCCTACCACTACCTCTAACCCTAACCCTAAACTTTAAGCGAAACCTTACCGTAACACATGCCCTAATCCTAACCCATACACTTACACTAACCGCTGTCCTAACATGTACGCTAACCCTAAACCGTTCTGGTAAACTAACAGGACTCTGAAACATGCCCGTACCCTAAGCCTAACCCAATCCCTAACCATAATCCTAATTCTTCTCGGAAGACTTAAACTAACACGTGCCATAATCCTAACCTGTACAGTAACACTAACCCATGCCCTAACACTTACGCTAACCCAAAAACGTAGTCGTAAAGTAACCTGTACGGTAAACCGTCCCTGTTCCCGAACCCTAAACCTTACCCTGACCCTTACCCGAAGCCTTACCCTAACCCGTGTCCTAAACCTAAACCATTCACTAACACTAATCCTTGCCCTAACATATACACTAATGCTAAACTGTTGACGTCGCTAACCTGTACCATCAACTGTCCCCGTTCCCTTACCCTAACCCTAAACCTAACCCTAACACTTACCTGAAACCTTACCCTACCCCGTTCCATAACCCATACCCGTACACTAACACTAACCTGTGCCCTAACACGTATGCTAACACTGAACCATTGTTGTACACAAATCTGTACCCTAAACCATCCCCATTCCCTAACCCTAACCCTAAACCTAACCCTTACACGAAGTCTTACCCTAACCCATGGCGTAACCCTAACACGTACGCTAACACTAACACATGCCCTAACACGTACGCTAACCCTAAACCGTTGTTGTACACTAACCTGTCCCCTAAAACGTCCCCTTTCCCTAACCCTAACCCTAGCCCTAACTCTAACCACAACTCTTAACCGTAGCCTTACTGAAACCCGCGTCCTAATCCTAACCCATACGTTAACAGTAATCCGTGCCCTAACACGTACGCTAACCCTGAACCATTGTTGTACACAAATCTGTACCCTAAACCATCCCCATTCCCTAACCCTAACCCTAACCATTACCCGAAGCCTTACCCTAACCCGTGCCCTAATCCTAACGTGTACGCTAACACTAACCCATGCCCTAACACGTTCACTAACTCTAAACCGTTGTCGTACCATAACCTGTAGCCTAAACCATACCCGTTCCCTAACCCTAACCCTAACCCTAACGCTAACACTAACCCTTACCCAAAGCCTTACACTAACCCATGCCCTAATCCTAACCCGTACGCTAACACTAACCCATGCCCTAACACGTATGCTCACCCTAAACCGTTGTCATACCCTAACCTGTTCCCTAAACCGTCCCCTTTCCCTAACCTAACTCTAACTCTAACCCTAACTCTAACTCTAACCGTAACCCTTACCCGAAGCCTTACCGAAACCCGCGTCCTAATCCTAACCCGTACGTTAACACTAACCCGTGCCCTAAAACGTAGGCTAACCCTGTACCATTGTCGTATACAAACCTGTACCCTAAACCGTCCCCGTTCCCTAAACCTAACCCTAACACTAACGCTAACACTAACCCTTACCCGAACACGTGCTTTAACCCTATCTCTTACGCTAACACTAACCCATGCCCTAACACGAATGCTAACCCTAAACTGGTCATACCCTAACCTGTACCTTAAACCATCCCCGTTCCCTAACACTAAACCTAAACCGAAGCCTTACCCTACCACGTGCCCTAATCCTAAACCGTACGCTAACACTAACACGTGTCCTAACACGTACGCTAACCCTGTACCGTTGTCGTACACAAACTTGTACCCTTAAAACATCCACATTCCCTAACCCTAACCCTTACCCGAAGCCTTACCCTAACCTGTGCCCTAATCCTCACCCATACACTAACACTAACCAGTGCCCTAACACGTACACTAACCTTGAACCGTTGACGTACCCTAACCTGTACCCTAAACCGTCCGTGTTCCCTAACCCTAACCCTAATCTTAACCTTAACCCAACCCTTACCCGCAGCCTTACCCTAACCCGAGACCTAATCGTAACCCGTACGCTAACACTAACCCATGCCCTAACACGTACGCTAACCCGAAACGGTTGTCATACCTTAACCTGTACCGTAAACTGTCCCCGTTACATAACCCTAACCCTAACCCTAAACCTAAACTTTACTTGAAGCCTTACCCTGACCGGTGCCCTAATCCTAACCCGTACGCTAACACTAACCCATGCCCTAACACGTAAGCTAACCCTAAACCGCCATCTTAAGCTAACCTGTACCCTAAACCGTCCGCGTTCCCTAACACTAACGCTAACCCAAACCCTAAACCTAACCCTTACCCGAAGCATTAACCCAACCCGAGCCCTAATCCTAACCTGTACACTAACACTAACCCATTCCATAACATGTACGCTAACCCTAAATCGTTGTCGTACCCTAACCTGTAACCTAAATCGTCCCCGTTCCCTAAACCTAACCCTAACCCTAACATTTACCCGAAGGCTTATCCTAACCCGTGCACTAAACCTAAACCATACTCTAACACTAACCCGGGCCCTAACATGTATGCTAACCCTAAACTATTGTCGTACCCTAACCTGTACCCAAAACCATCCCTGTTCCCTAACCCTAACCCTAACCGTAATCCTAACACTTACCCAAAGCCTTAACCTAACCCGTTCCCTAATCCTAACGCCTACGCTAACACTAACCCATGTCCTAACACGTAGGCTAAATCTAAAGTGTTGTCGAAACATAACCAGTAGCCTAAACCGAACCCGTTCCCTAACCCTAACCCGAAAGCTAACACTAACACCCGGAAGCTTACCTAAACCCGCGTCCTAATCCTAACCCGTATACTAACAGTAACACATGCCCTAACACGTATGCTAACCCTAAACCGTTCTCGTACCCTGAACTGTACCCTAAACCATGCCCGTTACCTAACCCTAACCCTAACCCTAACCCGAAGCCTTACCCTAAACCGTGCCCTAATCATAACCCGTACGCTAACACTAACCTGTGCCCTAACACGAACGCTAACCCTAAACTGTTGTTGTACCCCAATCTGTGCCCGACACCATCCGTGTTCCCTAACCCTAACCTTAACCCGACCTTTAGCCGAAGCCTCACCCTAAACCGAGACCTAATCCTAACCCGTATGTTAAAACTAACCCGTGCCCTAACACTTATGCTAACCCGAAACCTATGTCGTACCGTAAACTTTACCCTAAACCATCCCTGTTCCCTAACCATAACCCTAACCCTAACCCTTATCCGAAGCCTTACCCTAAACCGTGTCCTAATCCTAACCCGTACGATAACAAACACATGCCCTAATACGTACAGTAACCCTAAACCATTGTCGTACCGTAAGCTGTTCACTACACCATCCCCATTTCCTAACACTAATCCTAACTGTAACCCTAACCCTAACCCTTAACCGAAGCCTTACACTAACCAGTGCCCTAAACCTAAACCATACGATAACACTAACCCATGCCCTAACATGTACACTAACCCTGAACTGTTGTCTTAACCTAACCTGTACCCAAAAACCGTCCCCGTTCCCTAACCCTAACCCTAACACTTACCCTAAACCTTACCCGAAGCGTTACCCTTACCCGTTACCCGAAGCCTTACCCTACTCCGTGCCCTAAACCTAACCCATACGCTAACACTAATCCGTGCCCTAACACATAAGCTAACCCTAAACCGTTGTTGTACTCTAACCTGTAGCCTAAACCATCTCTGTTCCCTAACCCTAACCCTAACCCTAAACCTAACTCTTACCCGAAGCCTTACACTAACCCGTGCCCTAATCCTAAACCGTACGCTAACACTCTCCCGTGCCCTAACACTTATGCTAACCGTAAATCGTAGTCGTACCATAACCTGTACGCAAAACCGTCCCTGTTCCCTAACCCTAACCCTAACCCTCACCCTAATCCTTACCCGAAGCCTTACCCTTACCTGTGCCCTAATCCTAATGTGCACACGAACACTAACCCAAGCCCTAAAATGTATGCTAAACCTAAACCGTTGTCATAACATAACCTGTATCCTAAAACATCCCCGTTGCCTAACCCTAACCCAAACCCTTACCCAAAGACTTACACTAAACTGAGCCCTAAACCTAAACCGTACACTAACACTAACACATGCCCAGACACGTACGCAAAACCTAAACCATTGTCCTACACTAACATGTACCCTAAACCATCCCCGTTCCCTAACCCTAACCCTAACACTAACGCTAACGCTAACACTAACCCTTACCCAAGGTCTTACCCTAAACTGTGCCTTACCCTAACCCGTACGCTAACACTAACCCATGCCCTAACACGTACGCTAACCCTAAACCGTGGTCGTACCCTAACCTCTACCTTAAACCATCGCCATTCCCTAAACTTAACCCTTACCCGAAACCTGACTCTATTCCGTGCCCTAATCCTAACCCGTACGCTAACACTAACCCATGCCCTAGCATGTACGCTAACCCTAACCGTTGTCGTTCCCTAAACTGTACCCTAAATTGTCCCCGTTACCTAACCCTAACCCTAACACTAACCCTTACCCGAAGCCTTACCCTTACCCGTGCCCTAATCCTAATGCGTACGCTAACACTAACCCATGCCCTAACATGTACGCTAACCCTAAACCATTTTCATACACTAACCTGTACCCTAAACCATTCCCGTTCCCTAACCCTAATCCTAAACCTAACCCTAACCCTAACGCTTACCCGAAGCCTTACCCTAACCCATGCCGTAATCCTAAACCGTACGCTAACAGTAACCTGTGCCCTAACACGTATGCTAACACTAAACCGCTGTCGTACCCTAACCTGTACCCAAAACCGTCCCCGTTCCCTAACCCTAACCCTAACCCTCACCCTAACACTTACCCGAAGCCTTACCCTTACCTGAGCCCTAATCCTAATGCGTACGCTAACACTAAACCATGCCCTAACATGTAGGCTAAACCTAAATCGTTGTCATAACCTAACCTGTATCCTGAACCATCCCCGTTCCCTAACCCTAACCCTAACCCTTACCCAAACCCTTACACTAAACTGTGCCCTAATCCTAAACCGTACGCTAACACTAACACATGCCCTAACACGTACGTTAACTCTAAACCATTGTCCTACCCTAAACTGTACCATAAACCATCCCCGTTCCCTAAACCTAACCCTAACACTAACGCTAACACTAACCCTTACTCTAACACGTGCCCTAACCCTATCTCTTACGCTAACACTAACCCTTGCCCTAACACGTATGCTAACCCTAAACCATTGTCATACCCTAACCTGTACCTTAAACCATCCCTGTTCCCTAATCCGAACCCTAACCCAAAGCCTTACCCTACCCCATGCCCTAATCCTAACCCGTATGCTAACACTAACACGTGCCCTAACATGTATGCTAACCCTAACCGTTGTCGTTCCCTAAACTGTACCCTAAACCGTTCCCTAAACTGTACCGTAAACTGTTCTCGTTACTAACCCCAACCCTAACCCTAACGCTAACACTAACCCTTACCAGAAGCCTTATCCTAACCCGTGCCCTAATCCCAACCCGTAAGCTAACACCAACCCATGCCCTAACACGTACGCTAGCCCTAAACCTTTGTCGTACCCTAATCTGTACCCTAAACCCTCCCCGTTCCCTAACCCTAACCCTAACCCGAAGCCTTACCGTACCCCGTGCCCTAATCCTAACCCATACGCTAACACTAACACGTGTCCTAACACGTACGCTAACCCTGTACCGTTGTCGTACGCAAACTTGTACCTTAAACTGTCCCCATTCCCTAACCCTAACGCTAACCCTAACGCTTACCCGAAGCCTTACCCTAACCCGTGCCCTAATCCTCACCCATACACTATCACTAACCCGTGCCCTAACACGTACAGTAACCCTAAACCGTTGTCCTACCCTAAGCTGTTCACTACACCATCCCCGTTTCCTAACACTAATCCTGATCATAACCCTAAGCCTAACCCTTTCCCGAAGCCTTACACTAACCAGTGCCCTAATCCTAAACCATACGCTAGCACTACCCCGTGCCCTAACACGTACACTAAACCTAAACCTTTGTCGTACACTAAACTGTACCCTAAACTGTACCTGTTCCCTAACACTAACCCTAACCCTTACCCTAATCCTAACACTTACCCGAAGCCTTACCCTAAACTGTGCCCTAATCCTAACCCGTAAGCTAACACTAACCCATGCCCTAACACGTACGCTAACCTTGAACAATTGTTGTACCCTAACCTGTAGCGTAAACCGTCCCCATTCCCTAACCCTAATCCTAACCTTAACCCTAACTCTGATCCTAACACTAACCCTAAACCTAACGCTTTTCGAAGCCTTACCCTAACCCGTGCCCTAATCCTAAACCATACGCTAACACTAACCCGTGCCCTAACATGTATGCTAACCGTAACCGTTGTCATACCCTAACCTGTACCCAAAACCGTCCCTGTTCCCTAACCTTAACACTAACCCAAACACTTACCCAAAGCCTTAGCCTACCCTGTGCCCTAATCCTAACCCGTATGCTAACACTAACACGTGCCCTAAAACGTATGCTAACCCTAACCGCCCTACACTGTACCCTAAACCGTCCCTGTTACCTAACCCTAACACTAACCCTTGCCCGAAGCCTTACCCTAACCTGTGCCCTTATCCTCATGCGTACGCTAACACTTACCCATGCCCTAACAGGTATGCTAAACCTAAACCGTTGTCATAATCTTACCTGTTTCCTAAATCATCTTCATTCCCTAACTCTACCACTAACCCTTACCCGAAACCTTACCCTACCCCGTGCCCTAACCCTGACCCGTACACTAACACTAACACGTGCCCTATTACGTATGCTAACCCTAACCGTTGGCATTCCCTAAACTGTACCCTAAATCATCCCCGTTAGCTAACACTGACCCTTACCCAAAGACTTACCCTAACCCGTGCCCTAATCCTAACCCGTACGCTAACACTAACCCGTGCCCTAACACGTACGCTAAACCTGAACCGTTGTCATACACAAACCTGTACCCTAAACCGTCCCCGTTCCCTAACCCTAACCCTAAACCTAACCGTAACCCTTACCCGAAGCCTTACCCAAGCCCGCGTCCTAATCCTAACCCGTACGCTAACATTAACCCCTGCCCTAACACGTAGGCTAACCCTGTACCATTGTCGTATACAAACCTGTACCCTAAAGCATCCCTGTGCCCTAAATCTAACCCGAATACTAACACTAACACTAACCCTTACCCTAACACGTGCATTAACCCTATCTCTTACGCTAACACTACCCCATGCCCTAACATGAATGCTAACCCTAAACTGCTCATACCCTAACCTGTACCTTAAATCATCCGCGTTCCCTAACCCTAACACTAAGCCGAAGCCTTACCCTACCCCGTGCCCTAATCCTAACCCGTACGCTAACACTAACATGTGTCCTAACACGTACGCTAACCCTGTACCATTGTCGTACACAAACTTGTACCTTAAACTGTCCCCATTCCCTAACCCTAACCCTAACCCTTACACGAAGCCTTACCCTAACCCGTGCCCTAATCCTCACCCATACACTAACACTAACCCGTGCCCTAACACGTACACTAACCCTGAACCGTTGTCGTACCCTAACCTGTACCCTAAACCGTCTGTGTTCCCTAACCCTAACCCTAATCTTAACCTTAACCCAACCCTTACCCGCAGCCTTACCCTAACCTGAGACCTAATCATAACCCGTACGCTAACACTAACCCATGCCCTAACAAGTACGCTAACGCTAAACCGTCATCGTAAGCTAAACTGTACCCTAAACCGTCCACGTTCCCTAACCCTAACCCTAAACCTAAACCTTACCCGCAGTATTGCCCTAACACGTGACCTAATCCTAACCCGTACGCCAACCTTAACCCATGAACTAACACGTACGCTAACCCTAAACTGTTGTCATACCATAACCTGTACCCTAAACCATCCCCGTTCCCTAACCCTCACGCTAACCCTAATCTTAACCATTACCCGAAGCCATACCATAACCCGTGCCCTAAACATAAACCATACATTAACACTAACATGTGCCCTACGAGTTACGCTAAACCTAAACTGTTGTCATACCCTAACCTCTTCCCTAAACTGTCCCCGTTCCCTAACCATAACCCTAACCCTAACCCTAATCCTAAGCCTTACCCGAGGCCTTACCCTAACTCGTGCCCTAATCCTAACCCGTATGCTAACACTAACCCGTGCCCTAACACGTACGCTAACACTGAACCGTTGTCGTACCCTAACCAGTACCCTAAACCATCCCCGTTCCCTAACCCTAACCCTAACACTAACCCTAAACCTAAAGCTTACCTGAAGCCTTACCCTAACCTGTGCCCTAATCCTAACCCTTATGCTAACACTAACCCATGCCTTAACACGTACATTAACCCTAAACCATTGTCGTAACCTAACCTGTATACTACACCGTCCCCGTTCCCTAACCCTAACCCTAACCCTAAGCCTAACCCTTACGCGAAGCCTTACCCTGACCCGTGCCTTAATCCTAACCCATACCTTAACACTAACGTGTGCCCTAACACGTACGCTAAATCTAAACCATTGTCGTACCCTAAACTGTGTCCTAATCCTAAACCATAAGCTAACACTAACCTGTGCCATACCATGTATGCTAACTCTAAACCGTTGGCGTACCATAATGTGTATCCTAAACCGTACCCATTCCGTAACCCTAACCCTAACTGTAATGCTAACACTAACCCTTACCCAAAGCCTTACCCTAACTCGTGCCCTAATCCTAACCCGTACGCTAACACTAACCTGTTCCCTAAAACGTACGCTAACCCTCTAACGTTGTTGTACATAAACCTGTAGCCTAAACCGTCCACTATCCCTAATCCTAACGCTAACCCTAACCCTTACCTGAAGTCTTACCCTAACCCATACCCTAACCCTAACTCGTACGCTAACACTAACCCATGTCCTAACATGTACGCTAACCCAATACCGTTGTTGTACCCTAACCTGTACGCTAAACCGTCCCCTTTCCCTAACCCTAACACTAACCGTAACTCTTACCCGAAGACTTATGCAAACCCGTTTCCTAATCCTAACCCATACGCTAACAGTAACATGTGCCCTAACACGTACGCTAACCCTAAACCGTTGTCGTACACGAACCTGTAACCTAAACAGTCTCCGGTCCCTAACACTAACCCTAAACCTAATCCTAACCCTTACCTGAAGACTTACCCTAAACTGTGCCCTAATCCTAACCCGTAAGCTCACTCTAACCGGTGCCCTAACATGTACTCTAACACTAAACCGTTGTTGTACCCTAACCTGTAGCCTATACTGGCCTCATTCCCTAACCCTAACCCTAACCCTAACCCTAAGCATTACCAGAAGCCTTAACCTAAACCGTGCCCTCATCCTAACCCGTAAGCTAACACCAGCCCGTGCACTAACACGTACGCTAAACATAAACCATTGTGGTACCCTACCCTGTACCCTAAACCGTCCCCTTTCCCTAACACTAATCCTAACATTAACCCTAACCCTCACCCTTACCCAAAGCCAACCCTAACCCGTGCCCTAATCCTAACCCGAAAGCTAACGCTAACCCTTGCTCTAACACGAATGCTAACCCTAAACCGTTGTCGTACACTAACCTGTACCATAAACCGTCCCTGTGCCCTAAGTCTAAACATAACCCGATCCCTACCCCTAACAACAGAAGCCTTACCCTAACCCCTGCCCTAATCCTAAACTGTACGCTAAAACTAACCCATGCCCTAACACGTATGCTAACCCTGAACCGTTGTCGTACAATAACCTGTACCCTAAACCGTCCCAGTTCCCTAACACTAACCCTAACCCTATCCCTAACCCTAACAATAACTCTTACCCAAAGCCTTACCCTAAACCGTGCCCTAATCCTAACCCATACGCTAACACTAACCCATGCCCTAACACGTACGCTAACCCTAAACCGTTGTCATACCTTAACCTGTACTGTAAACTGTCCCCGTTCCACTACCCTAACCCTAACCCTAACCTTTACTCAAAGCCTTACCCTGACCCGTGCCCTAATCCTAACCCGTATGCTAACACTAACCCATGCCCTAACAAATACGCTAACCCTAAACCGTTGTCGTAAGCTAACCCGTACGCTAAACCGTCCACGTTCCCTAAACCTAACCCTAAAGCTAACCCTTACCTGAAGCGTTACCCCAACCCAAGCCCTAATCCTAACCTGTACGCTAACACTAACCCATGTCCTAACACGTAGGCTAAATCTAAAGTGTTGTCGAAACATAAACAGTAGCCTAAACCGAACCCGTTCCCTAACCCTAACCCTAACCCTAATGCTAACACTAACACTTACCCGAAAGCTTACCCAAACCCATGTCCTAATCCTAACCTGTACGCTAACAGTAACCTGTGCCCTAACACGTATGCTAACCCTAAACCGTTGACGTACACTAACCTGTACCCTAAAACATCCCCGTTCCCTAATGCTAACCCGAAGCCTTACCTAACCTGTTCCCTAATCCTAACCTGTACGATAACACTACTACGTGCCCTAACACATATGCTAACCCTAAACCGTTGTCGTACCGTAAACTTTACCTTAAACCATCCCCGTTCCCTAACCCTAACCCAAACCCTAACACTTATCCGAAGCCTTACCCTAAACTGTGCCCTAATCCTAACACGTATGATAACACTAACCCATGCCCTAACACATACAGTAACCCTAAACCGTTGTCGTACCTTAAGCTGTTCACTACACCATCCCCATTTGTTAATGCTAATCCTAACCGTTACCCTAAACCTAACACTTATCTGAAGCTTTACACTACCCAGAGCCCTAAACCTAAACCATACGATAACACTAACCCATGCCCTAACACGTACGCTAACCCTAACCGTTGTCGTTCCCTAAACTGCACCCTAAATCGTCCCTGTTACCTAAACCTAACCCTAACCTGAACACTAACACTTACCCGAAGCCTTACCCTTGCCCTTGCCCTAATCCTAACCCGTACACTAACACTAACCCGTGCTATAACACATACGCTAACCCTAACCGTTGTCGTTCCCTAAACTGTACACTAAATTGTCCCCGTTACCTAACCCTAACCCTAAGCCTAACACTAACCCTTACCCGAAGCCTTACCCTTACCTGTGCCCTAATCCTAATGCATACGATAACACTAACCCATGCCCTAACATGTACGCTAACCCTAAACCATTGTCATACACTAACCTTTACCCTAAACCATCCCCGTTCCCTAACCCTAATCCTAAACCTAACCCTAACCCGAACACTTACCCGAAGCCTTACCCTAACCCATGCCTTAATCCTAAACCGTATGCTAACAGTAACCTGTGCCCTAACACGTATGCTAACACTAAACCGCTGTCGTACCCTAACCTGTACCCAAAACCATACCCGTTCCCTAAAACTAACCCTAACCCTAACCCTAATCCTAACACTTGCCCGAAGCCTTACCCTAAACTGTGCCCTAATCCTAACCCGTAAGCTTACACTAACCCGTGCCCTAACACGTATGCTAAACTTGAACAATTCTTGTACCTTAACTGTAGCCTAAACCGTCCACATACCCTAACCCTAATCCTAACCTTAACCCTAAATCTGATCCTAACACTAACCCTAAACCTAACGCTTATCCGAAGCCTTACCCTAACCCGTGCCCTAATCCTAAACCATACGCAAACACTAACCCATGCCCTAACACGTATGCTAACCGTAAACTGTTGTCATACACTAACCTGTACCCAAAACCGTCCCCATTCCCTAACCTTAACCCTAACCCTAACACTTACCCGAAGCCTTATCCTTAACTTTACCCGAAGCATTAGCCTACCCTGTGCCCTAATCCTAACCCATACGCTAACACTAACACGTGCCCTAAAACGTATGCTAACCCTAACCGTTGTCGTTCCCTACACTGTACCCTAAACCGTCCCCGTTACCTAACCCTAACACTAACCCTTGCCCGAAGCCTTACCCTAACCCGTGCCCTTATCCTAATGCGTACGCTAACACTTACCCATGCCCTAACAGGTATGCTAAACCTAAACCGTTGTCATAACCTAACCTGTATCCTAAATTATTTTCATTCCCTAAGTCTACCACTAACCCTTACCCGAAACCTTACCCTACCCCATGCCCTAACCCTGACCCGTACACTAACACTAACACGTGCCCTATTACGTATGCTAACCCTAACCATTGGCGTTCCCTAAACTGTAACCTAAATCATCCCCGTTAGCTAACACTAACCCTTACCCAAAGACTTACCCTAACCTGTGCCCTAATCCTAACCCGTACGCTAACACTAACCCGTGCCCTAACACGTACGCTAAACCTGAACCGTTGTCATACACAAACCTGTACCCTAAACCGTCCCTGTTCCCTAACCCTAACCCTAACCCTAACCGTAACCCTTACCCGAAACCTTACCCAAACCCGCGTCCTAATCCTAACCCGTACGCTAACAGTAACCTGTGCCCTAACACGTATGCTAACCCTAAACCGTTGACGTACCCTAACCTGTACCCTAAAACATACCCGTTCCCTAACCCTAACCCAAACCTTACCTAACCCGTTCCCTAATCCTACCCCGTACGATAACACTAATACGTGCCCTAACACGTATACTAACCCAAAAGCGTTGTCATACGCTGAAATTTACCCTAATCCGTGCCCGTTACCTAACCCTAACCCTAACCCAAACCCTTACCCAAAGCCTTACCCTAAACCGTGCCCTAACACGTACGCTAATCCTAAACCATTGTCGTACCCTAACCTGTACCTTACACCATCCCCGTTCCCTAACACTAATCGTAACCCTAAACCTTACCCGAATCCTGACCCTAAAACGTGTCCTAATCCTAACCAGTACGCTAACACTAACCCGTGCCCTAACACATACGCTAACACTGAACCATTGTCGGACACAAACCTGTGCCCTAAACTGTCCCCATTCCCTAATCCTAACCCTAACCATTACCCGAAGCCTTACCCTAACCCGTGCCCTAATCCTAACGTGTACACTAACACTAACCCATTTCCTAACACGTTCACTAACTCTAAACCGTTGTCGTACCATAACCTGTAGCCCAAACCATACCCGTTCCCTAAACCTAACCCTTACGCTAACACTAACCCTTACCCGAAGCCTTACCCTAACCCGCGCCCTAATCCTAACCCGTACGCTAACATTAACCCGTGCCCTAACACATAGGCTAACCCTGTACCATTGTCGTATACAAACCTGTACCCTAAACCGTCCCCGTTCCCTAAATCTAACCCTAACACTAACGCTAACACTAACCCTTACCCTAACACGTGCATTAACCCTATCTCTTACGCTAACACTACCCCATGCCCTAACACGAATGCTAACCCTAAACTGGTCATACCCTAACCTGTACCTTAAACCATCCCCGTTCCCTAACCCTAACCCTAACCTGTACCTTAAACCATCCCCGTTCCCTAACCCTAACACTAACCTGAAGCCTTACCCTACCCCGTGCCCTCCTAACCGGTACGCTAACACTAACATGTGTCCTAACATGTACGCTAACCCTGTACCATTGTCGTACACAAACTTGTACCTTAAACTGTTCCCATTCCCTAACCCTAACCCTAACCCTTACCCGAAGCCTTACCCTAACCTGTGCCCTAATCCTCACCCATACACTAACACTAACCAGTGCCCTAACACGTACACTAACCCTGAACCGTTATCGTACCCTAACCTGTACCCTAAACCGTCCGTGTTCCCTAACCCTAACCCTAATCTTAACCTTAACCGAACCCTTACCCGCAGTCTTACCCTAACCCGAGACCTAATCGTAACCCGTACGCTAACACTAACCCATGCTCTAACACGTACGCTAACCCTAAACCATCAACGTAAGCTAACCTGTACCCTAAACCGTCCACATTCCCTAACCCTATCCCTATCCCTGACCCTAAAGCTAACCCTTACCCGAAGTGTTACCCCAACCTGAGCCCTAATCCTAACCTGTACGCTAACACTATCCCATTCCCTAACATGTACCCTAACCCTAAACCTTTGTCGTACCCTAACCTGTACCCTAAACCGTCCCCCTTCCCTAAGCCTAACCCTAACCCTAACATTTACCTGAAGCCTTATCCTAATCCGTGCGTTAATCCTAACCTGTACGCAAACAGTAACCTGTGCCCTAACACGTATGCTAACCCTAAACCATTGTCGTACTCTAACCTATACCCAAAACCATCCCCGTTCCCTAACCCTAACCCTACTCCTAAGACTTACCCAAAGCCTTAACCTAACCCGTTCCCTAATCATAATGCCTACACTAACACTAACCCATGTCCTAACACGTACGCTAATTCTAAAGCATTGTCAAAACATAACCAGTAGCCTAAACTGAACCCGTTCCCTAACCCTAACCCTAACCCTAATGCTAACACTAACACTTACCCGAAAGCTTACCCTAACCGGCGTCCTAATCCTAACCCGTACGCTAACAGTAACCTGTGCCCTAACACGTATGCTAACCCTAAACCACTGACATACCGTAAACTGTACCCTAAAACATCCCCGTTCCCTAACGCTAACCCGAAGCCTTACCTAACCCGTTCCCTAATCCTAACCTGTATGATAACAGTATTACGTGCCCTACCATGTATGCTAACCCTAAACCATTGTTGTACCCTTAACTGTACCCTAAACCGTGCCTATTACCTAAGCCTAACCCTAACCCTAACCCTTACCCAAAGCCTTACCCTAAACTGTGCCCTAATCATAACCCGTACGCTAACATTAACCTGTGCCGTAACACGAACGCTAACCCTAAACTGTTGTCGCACCCCAATCTGTACCCTACACCGTCCATGTTCCCTAACCCTAACCCTAACCCTAACCTTAACCCAAACCTTACCTGAAGCCTTACCCTAAACCGAGGCGTAATCCTAACCCGCATGCTAACACTAACCTGTGCCCTAACACTTATGCTAATCCGAAAACTTTGTCGTACCGTAAATTTTACCCTAAGCCATACCCGTTCCCTAACCCTAACCCTAACCCTAACCCTTATCCGAAGCCTTCCACTAACCAGTGCCCTAAACCTAAACCGTACGATAACACTAACCCATGCCCTAACACGTACGCTAACCCTGAACTATTGTCGTAAACTAACCTGTACCCAAAACCGTCCCCATTCCCTAACCCTAACCCTAACACTTACCATAACCCTTACCCGAAGCCTTACCCTTACCTTTACCCGAAGCCTTACCCTACTCCGTGCCCTAAACCTAACCCATACGCTAACGCTAATCCGTGCCCTAACACGCTAACCCAAAAACGTAGTCGTAAACTAACCTGTACGGTAAACCGTCCTTGTTCCCGAACCCTAAACCTAACCCTAAACCTTACTCTGACCCTTACCTGAAGCCTTACCCTAACCCGTGTCTTAATCCTAAACCATTCATTAACACTAATCATTGTCCTAACATGTACACTAATGCTAAACTGTTGACGTTCTTAACCTGTACCGTAAACCATCCCCGTTCCCTTACCCTAACCCTAAACCTAACCCTAACACTTACCTGAAGCCTTACCCTACCCCGTTCCGTAACCCATACCCGTACACTAACACTAACCTGTGCCCTAACACGTACGCTAAACCTGAACCATTGTTGTACACAAATCTGTACCCTAAACCATCCCCATTCCCTAACCCTAACCCTAAACCTAACCCTTACCCGAAGTCTTACCCTAACCCATGGCATAACCCTAACACGTATGCTACCACTAACCCATGCCCTAACACGTACACTAACCCTAAACCGTTGTTGTACACTAACCTGTACCCTAAACCGTCCCCTTTCCCTAACCCTAACCCTAACCCTAACTCTAACCGTAACCCTTAACCGTAGCCTTACTGAAACCCGCGTCCTAATCCTAACCCATACGTTAACAGTAATCCGTGCCCTATCACGTACGCTAACCCTGAACCATTGTTATACACAAATCTGTACCCTAAACCATCCCCATTCCCTAACCCTAACCATAACCATTACTTGAAGCCTTACCCTAACCCGTGCCCTAATCCTAACGTGTACGCTAACACTAACCCATGCCCTAACACGCACGCTAACTCTAAACCGTTGTCGTACCATAACCTGTAGCCTAAACCGTACCTGTTCTCTAACACTAACCGTAACCCTAACGCTAACAGTAACCCTTACCTAAAGTCTTACCCTAACCCGTGTCCTAATCCTAACTGGTACGCAAACAGTAACCCGTGCCGTCACACTTATGCTAACCCTAAACTGTTGTCCTACCTTAACCTGTTCCCTAAACCATCCCGGTTACCTAACCCTAACCCTTACCCTTACCCTAAAACTAACCCTTATCCGAAGCCTTACCCTAACCCGTGCCCTGATCCTAACATGTACAGTAACATTAACCAGTGACATAACACTTACACTAACCCTAAACCGTTGTCATACTCTAACCTGTACGCTAAACCATCCCATATTCCTAACACTAACCGTATCCCTAACCTTAAATCTAACCCTTACCCGAAGCCTTACCTTAACCTGTGCCCTAATCCTAAACCATACACTAACACTAACTAGTGCCCTAACATGTACACTAACCCTAAACCGTTGTGGTACCATAACCTGTATCCTAAACCGTCCCCGTTCCCTATCCTTAACCCTAACCCTAAACCTAACCCTTACCCGAAGCCTTACCCTAACCCATGCCCTAATCCTAAACCATACACTAACACTAAGCTGTGCCCTAAAATCTATGCTAATCCTAAACCGTTGTGGTACCATAACCTGTATCCTAAACCGTCCCTGTTCCCTCATGCTAACCCTAACTCTAACCCTTATCTTAAACCTAAACTTTTCCCGAAGCTTTACCCTAACCCGTGTCCTACTCCTAACCCATACACTAACACTAACTAGTGCCCTAACATGTACACTAACCCTAAACCGTTGTGGTACCCTACCTGTACCCTAAACAGTCCGAGGTCCCTAAACCTATCCCTAACTGTAACCCTTACCCGAAGCCTTACACTAACCTGTGCCCTAATCCTAAACCGTATACTAACACCAAACCGTGCTCTAACACGTGCGCTAACACTAAACCGTTGTCGTACCCTAACCTTTACCCTAAACCTTCCCCGTTACCTAACCTTAACCCTAACCGTTATCCTTATCCAAAGGCTTACACTGACCCGTGCCCTAATGCTAACCGTACACTAACACGAAACTGTGCCCTAATACATACGCTAACCCTAAACCGTTGTCATACCCTAACCTGTACCTGAAACCGTCCCCATTCCCTAAAACTAACCATAACCCTAAACCTTACCCGAAGCCTTACCCTAAACCGTCGCCTAAACCTAACCCGTACACTAACACTAAGCCATGCCCTAACACGTACGCTAACCCTAGAACGCTGTCGTACCTTAAACCGTCCCCATTCCCTAACCCTAACCCTAAAGCTTACCCAAAGCCTTACCCTAAACCGTCGCCTAAACCTAACCCGTACACTAACACTAACCCAGGCCCTAACATGTACGCTAACACTAAACCGTTGTCGTACCCTTACCTGTACCCTAAACCGTCCCTGTTCCCTAACCTTAACCCTAACCCTAAACCTTACCCGAAGGCTTACACTAACCCGTGTCATAATTCTAACCCATACACTAACACTAACCCGTGCCCTAACACGTACGCTAACACTAAATCATTGTCGTACACTCACATGTACGCTAATTCGTCCCCTTTCCCTGACCCTAACCATAACCTTAACCCTCACCCTATCCCTTACCTGAAGCCTTATCCTTACGCGTGCCCTAATCCTAAACCGTACACTAACAGTAAGCCGTGCGCTAACATGTACACTAACACTAAGCCTTTGTCATGCCCTATCCTGTAACCCACACCACCCCTGTTCCATAAACCTAACCCTAAACCTAGCCCTAACCCTAAACCTTACCTGAAACCTTACCCTACCGTGCCCTAATCCTAAACCGTACAGTAACATTAACCTGTGCCCTAACACATACGCTAAACCTAAACCGTTGTTGTACCCTAACCTGTAATCTAAACCGTCCCGTTCCCTAACCCTAAATCTAAACCTAAACTTCAGCCTAACCATAACACTTGCCCGAAGCCTTACCCAAACCCGTGCCCTAATTCTAACCCATACACTAATACTAACCCATCCCTAACACATATGCTAATGCTAAACAGTTGTCATACCCTAACCTGTACCCTAAACCGTCCTGATTCCCTATCCCTAATCCTAACCCTAACACTTACCTGAAGCCTTACACTAACCCGTGCCCTAATCCTAACACGTACACTAACACTGACCCGTGTCCTAACCTGTGCCCTTATCCTAACCCATACACTGACACTAACCCGTGCTCTAATACGTAGGCCAACCCTAAACCGTTGTCGTACCCTAACCTGTACCCTAAACCGTGCCTGTTCCCTAACCCTAACCCTAAGCCTAACCCTTTCCCGAAGCCTTACCCTAACCGTTGCCCTAATCCTAACCCCTACACTAACACTAACCCGTGCCCTAACACATATGCTAACCCTAAAATGTTGTGGTACTCTAACCTGTACCCTAAACCGTACCTGTTCCCTAACACTACACCTAAACCTAACCCTAACGCTAATCATTACCTGAAGCCTTACACTAACCCTTGCCCTAATCTTAACCCATGCACTACCACTAACCACTGCCCTAATATGTATGATAACCCAAACCGTTGTCGTAACCTAACCTGTACCCTAAAGCGTCCCTGTTCCCTAAACCTAACGCTAAGCCTAACCCTAACCCTAAACCTTACCTGAAGCCTTACCCTGACCTGTGCCCTGAACATTACTGGTACACTAAATTAACCCATGCCCGAACACGTACGCTATTCCTAAACCATTATCGTACCTTAATGTGTACTCTAAATCGTACCCATTCCCTAACCCTAAACCTATCCCTTACCAGAAGCCTTACACTAACCCTTGCCTTAATCTTAACCCGAACACTAACACTAACCCATACACAAACCCTAAACAGTTGTCATACCCTTACCTGTACTCTAAACCATCCCCGTTTTCTAACCATAACCCTAACCGTAACCCTTATCCGAAGCCGTACCCTAACCTGTGCCATAATCCTAACCCGTACACTATCACTAACCCATGCTGTAACACGTAGGCTAAACCTAAACCACTGTCCTACCCTAATCTGTACTCTAAATCATGCCCGTTCCCTAACCCTTACCATAAACCTAATCCTAAACCAAAGGCTGACCCTAACCCTTGCCCTAATCCTAACCCCTACACTAACACTAACCCTTGCTCTAACACATACGCTAACCCTAAAACGTTGTCGTACCCTAACCTGTACCCTAAAGAGTCACCATTCCCTAACTCTAACCCTAAGCCTAACCCTAACCCTAACCCTTACACGAAGCCTTACCATAACCCATGTCCTAATCTTAACCCATACACTAACACAAACCCATGCCCTAACACGTATGCAAACCCTAAACCGTTGTCGTACCCTAACCTGTACCCTAAACCGTCCCCGTTACCTAAACCTGACCCTAACCCTAACACTTACCCGAAGCCTTACCCTAACCCGAGCCCTAATCCTAACCTGTACACCAACACTAAACCATGCCCTAACACGTACGCTAACCCTAAACTGTTGTCGTTCCCTAACCTGTACCTTAAACCATTCCCGTTCCCTATCCCTTACCCTAACCCTAACCTTAAACCTAACACTACCCGAAGCCTTACCCTAACCATTGCCCTAATCCTAACTCGTACACTAACACTAACCCGTCCCTAACACGTACGCTAACCCTAAACCTTTCTCATACCCTAACCTGTACACTAAACCATTCCCGTTGCCTAAGCATAACCCGAAACCTAACCCAAAGCCTTACACTAACCCGTGCCGTAATCCTAACCTGTACACTAACACTAACCCATGACCTAACATGTACACTAACCCTAAACCGTTGTCGTACCATTACCTATGTCCTAAACTGTCCCCGTTTCTAACCCTAACATTAACCCGAACCCTAACCCTTACCCGAAGCCTTACCCTAACCCGTGCCCTAATCCTAACCCGTGCACTAACACTAACTCGTGCTCTAATACGTACGCTAATCCTAAACCGTTGTCATAACCTAACGTGTACCCTAAACCATCCCGGTTCCCTAACCCAAACTCCAACACTAACCCTAACCCTTACCCGAAGCCTTAACCCATCACATGCCTTAATCCTAACCTGAACACTAACACTAAGCTGTGCCCTAACAGGGACGCTAACCCTAAACCGTTGTGGTACCCTAACCTGTACCCTAAACCGGGCCCGTTCCCTAACCGTAACCCTAACACTTAAACAAAGCCTTACCCTAACGCGAGCCCTAAACTTAACACGTACACTAACAAAAACCAGAGCCCTAACACGTACTCTAATCCTAAACCATAGTCGTGCCCTAACCTATACCTAGACTCTCTGTGTTCCCTAACCGTAACCCTATCCCTAACCCTTACCATACCCGAAGACTTTCCATAACTAGTGCCCTAAACCTAACACGTACACTAACACTAAATTGTGCCCTAACAAATACACTAACCCTAAACTGTTGTCATACCCTAAACTGAACCCTAAACCTTCCGTGTTCCCTAACCCTAACCCTAACCATAATGCTAACCCTAACACTTACCCAAAGCCTTACCTTAAACCGTGCCCAAATCCTAAGCGGTACGCTAACACTAACCCATGCCTCAACACGTACGCTAACCCTACACTGCTGTCGTACGCTAAACTGTACCCTAAACTGTCCCTGTCCCCTAACCCTAACGCTAACCATAAACCTTACCCGTAGCCTTACACTAACCCATGCCCTAATCCTAACCCGTACACTAACACTAACACGTTCCCTAATACATACGCTAACCCTAAACCGTTATCGTACCCTAACCTGTACCCTAAAACATCCCCGTTACCTAACCCTAATCCTAACTATAACCCTTAACTGAAGCCTTACCCTAACTCATGCCCTAATCCTTAACCATACAATAACACTAAGCCGGACCCTAACACGTACGATAATGCTAAACCATTGTGGTACCCTATCCTGTAACCTAAACCATCCCCATTCCCTATCCCTAAGCCTAAAACTAACCCTAAACCTAACGCGTTCCCAAAGCCTTACCCTAAACCATGTCCTAATCCTAACCCGTACACTAACACTAAACCATGCCCTAACACGTACGCTAACTCTAAACATATGTTGTACCCTAATCTGTACTCTGAACCATCTGTTCCCTAACTCTAACACTAAATCTTACCCGAATCCTTACCTTAACGCATGCCCTAATCCTAACCCATACACTAACACTAAGTCGTGCCTTAACACGTACTCTAACCTTAAACCGTTGTCGTACACTAACCTGTACCCTAAACCGTCCCTGTGCCCTAACACTAACCCTAAGACTTACCCGAAGCCTTACCCTACCCGTGCCCTTATCCTAACCCTTACACTAACAGGAACCAATACCCTAACACATACGCTAACACTAAAACATTATCGTTTCCTAACTTGTACCCTAAACCGTCCCTGTGCCCTAACACTAACCCTAAGACTTACCCGAAGCCTTACCCTACCCGTGCCCTTATCCTAACCCTTACACTAACAGGAACCAATACCCTAACACATACGCTAACACTAAAACATTATCGTTTCCTAACTTGTACCCTAAACCGTCCCTGTGCCCTAACACTAACCCTAAGACTTACCCGAAGCCTTACCCTACCCGTGCCCTTATCCTAACCCTTACACTAACAGGAACCAATACCCTAACACATACGCTAACACTAAAACATTATCGTTTCCTAACTTGTACCCTAAACAGTCCCCATTCCTTAACCCTAACCCTAAACATTACCAGAAGCCTTACCTTAAACCGTGGTCTAAACTTAACCGGAACTCTAACTCTAACCCCTATTGTAACACATATGCTAACCCTAAACATTCGTCGTAGACTACCCTGTACCCTAAACCGTCCCCGTTCCCACAACCTACCTAACCATAATACTTACCCGAAGCCTTACCCAAACCAGTCTCCTAATCCTAAACCATACTCTAACACTAACCCTTATCCTAACATATATGCTAACACTAAACCATTGTCGTACACTGACCTGTACCCTAAAATGTTCCCGTTCCCTAACTTTATCACTATCCCTTACCGAAACCTTACCCAACATGTCCCCTAATGCTAACATGTACACTAACACTAACCCGTACCCTAACACATACGCCAACACTAAACTGTTGTCGTACACTAAACTGTACCCTATACGTCCCCGTTCCCTACAACTAACACTAAACCTAATGTTTACACGAAGCCTTACAGCAACCCGTCCCTTAAAGCGACCCGTACACTAACACTAACCCATGCCCTACCACGTACACTAAATGTAAAGCATTGCCTTCTCTTTTCTGTACTAAATGGTCCACTTTCAATAACACTGACCCTAAACCAAACCCTAACCCTAACCCGTAACTGAAGCCTTGCCCTAACCCAATAAATCACAAAGGCATGACTACCCTAAAGTTTGGATCTGCTCCGTGTACAAGAACCTCGTCCACAGTACAAGGTAAATATCCCAGAGAACGAAAAAAGAACCATGAAGTTGTGGTACGTACGTGCAATGGAGAATCACTCAGCAATGAAATCAACATCATCAGGCCCATAGCTGAATAATGAGTGGTTTAGGTATGATGATTCTACGTGACATAAGTCACACAGAAAAAGAAACATCATAAGATATCACTAATAAAGGGAATGGAAACGTGTCTACACATGAACTGAATTACAAAACAGAAAAGAGTCTCTCATTTAGAAAAGAAACCTATGCTTCCATAAGGGGGAAAAGTGAGAGGGGGTGCTGCATAAAAGCAGAGATTGAAATTAGCACAGATAATGCTCCATAAGCCAAATATGTAATAAACAAGACCTACTCCTTGCTCCACGATATGGACTCAACAACCCATGTTCAACACATAGGGATATACCTGACTGGTAGGAACCTTGAAACCTATGCATTTATATGTGTCCATAAGAGAATCAAGTGTCTGTACAGCGGCACGAAAGCAGCAGTGAAATTCAGCTAAATCCCATTATAAAAATAAATTTCAAAAACAAAACACAAGGACAGTGAAATAGAGAGACATTCTTAGAGAATTCATTCAGGGCTTGTGATGAAACCTGGATTTACCACTTGTACACCCACAGCTGTGAGACATAAGGGTTGACACTTGGGGCTGATAGGATCGGTGAGGTTTGGAGAGCAAATGCAGACCCTTCAAAGTCACACTGCCTGGTACCCTTTCCATGGGTCCCAAATGTCCAGGTTTAATGGATTCTTCCATCAGCTAAAACATGCATGAGGAAGCCTGAGTATGGTCCATCCGTGTGATCGGGCAGTATTCGTATAAAGCAACTCAGTTTACGTGCCCTGGTACTCACGTTGGCCATTACACACGCTTTCCGGACACTCTGCACACTTGAGGAATCAGTGCCTTTAACCTCCTGCTTGGCACAGTTTGCAATTTCTGCGGAAGATGGACAGGAATGGGCAGAACCAATGAGAGACTAGCTGTAGGTGTTTGGACGGGCACATTTAACTCTAATTTCCCAGCAGCAAGAAGAATTAACCAAACCCTCAGCATGCCGCGCCTGAACCAGACTAGGGTCTGAAGCAATTCTGCGGTATTGCGGCCAGCTCACAAGAAAGCGAGTGGAGAAAAGGAGCTCAGGGGCACTGTATTTCACAAACCTGCAGAGTTATAAAAGACAGCTTTCGTCCACAAATATATTGATGTAAGGCTGAGGAGAGGACTTGAATGTGAGGCAGAATTGCAGGAAACCAATTTCAGGAGGCAGTTCGGAATTGCATTTAAACCCTATGAAAATAGGCAGAACGTGGACCAGGATGCCCTTGGCCAAAAAGGGCGTATGCGTTTTTTCCTGAATATATTCAGGAAAAAACGCATACGCCCTTTTTGGCCAACCAAGCAAGCTTGCAAGGGAAAACTGCGCTACAATGAAGTCTCACTTCCCCCCAGTCAAAAGGATCATCCGAAAAAAGTGTAAAATCCAGAAAGGCAGGACAGGCCATGGAGAACAGGGAGCATTGTTATGTTGATGGGCGGGATGTAAATTGCCAACAGCCACTCTGGGGAAATGTATGGTGTTTCCTGAAGCATCGAGAAAACAATGGTACATAGCCTAGAGCACTAGGCTTAGGAAAACTGAAATCAAAAATACAGAACCACGGCAAAGTTTAGGGCTGCTCTGTGTACAAGAATCTCGTCCACGGTACAAGGTAAACATCCCAGAGAGCGAACAATGGATCATGAAGTTGTGGTACGTACGTGCAATGGAGAATCACTCAGCAATGAAATCAACGTCATCAGGCCCGTAGCTGCATAATGAGTGGTTTAGGTACGATGATTCTAAGTGATATAAGTCACACAGAAAAAGAAACATCATAAGATACCATTAATACAGGGAGTAGAAACGTGGCTACACATGAACTGAATTACGAAACAGAAGAGAGTCTCTCATTTAGAAAAGAAACTTATGCTTGCGTAAGGGGAAAGGTGAGAGGGGGTGCTGCATAAAAGCAGAGATTGAAATTAGCACAGATAACGCTCCATAAGCCAAATATGGAATAGACAAGACCTACTCCTTGCTCCACGAAATGGACTCCACACCCCATATTCAACACATAGGGATATACCTGACTGGTAGGAATCTTGAAACCTATGTATTTATATGTCTCCATAAGAGATTCAAGTGTGTGTCCAGCAGCAAAAAAGCAGCAGTGAAATTCAGCTAAATCCCATTATAAAAATAAATTTCAAAAACAAAACACAAGGACAGTGAAATAGAGAGACATTCTTAGAGAATTCATTCAGGGCTTCTGATGAAACCTGGATTTACCACTTCTACACCCACAGCTGTGTGAGACATAAGGCTGGACACTTGGGGCTGATAGGATCGGTGAGGTTCAGAGAGCAAAGCAGACCCTCTGAAGTCACACTGCCTGGTACCCATTCCATGGATCCCAACTCTCCAGGTTTGAAGGATTCTTCCTTCAGCTAAAACATGCATGGGGAAGACTGAGTATGGTCCACCCGTGTGATCGGGCAGCGTGCGTATATAGCATCTCAGTTTACGTGCCCAGGTACTCACGTTGGACATTCCAGATGCTTTCTTGACACTCTGCACACTTGAGGAATCAATGCCGTTAGCCTCCTGTTTGGCACAGTTTGCAAATTCTGTGAAAGATGGACAGAAATGGGGAGAACCAATGAGAGACTAGCTGTACGAATTTGGATGGGCACATTTAACTCTAATTTCCCAGCAGCAAGAAGAATTAAACAAACACTCAGCATGACGTGCCTGAACTAGACTAGTGTCTGAAGGAATTCTGCGGTATTGCGGCCAGCTAACAGGAAAGCGCGTGGAGAAAATGAGCTCAGGGGCACTGTAATTCACAAACCTGCAGAGTAATAAATGACAGCTTTCGCGCACAAATATACTGATGTAAGGCTGCGAAGAGGACTTGAATGTGAGGCAGAATTGCAGGAAACCAATTTCAGGAGGCAATTCGGAATTGCATTTAAACCCTATGAAAATAGGCAGAACGTGGACCAGGATGCCCTTTGCCAAACAGGGCGTATGCGTTTTTTCCTGAATATATTATGGAAAAAACGCATACGCCCTTTTTGGCCAACAAAGCAAACTTGCAAGGGAATACTCTGCTACAATGTAGTCTCACTTCCCCCCCAGGTGAAAAGGGCCATACGAAAAAAGTGTAATATCCAGAAAGGCAGGACAGGCCATGGAGAACAGGGAGCAATGTTATGCTGATGGGCGGGATGTAAATTGCCAACAGCCACTCTGGGGAAATATATGGTGTTTCCTGAAGCAACGAAATAACAATGGTACATAGCCTAGGGCACTAGGCTGAGGAAAATTGAAATCAAAAACACAGAGCCACCGCAATGTTTGGGGCTGCTCCGTGTACAAGAGCCTCGACCACGATACAAGGTAAACATCCCAGAAAGCGAACAATGGATCATGAAGTTGTGGTATGTACGTGCAATGGAGAATCACTCAGCAATGATATCAACGTCATCAGGCCCGTAGCTGCATAATGAGTTCTTTAGGTACGATGATTCTAAGTGATATAAGTCACACAGAAAAAGAAACATCATAAGATATCACTAATACAGGGAATGGAAACGTGGCTACACATGAACTGAATTACGAAACAGAAGAGAGTCTCTCATTTAGAAAAGAAACTTATGCTTGCGTAAGGGGAAAGGTGAGAGGGGGTGCTGCATAAAAGCAGAGATTGAAATTAGCACAGATAACGCTCCATAAGCCAAATATGGAATAGACAAGACCTACTCCTTGCTCCACGAAATGGACTCAAAACCCCATATTCAACACATAGGGATATACATGACTGGTAGGAATCTTGAAACCTATGTATTTATATGTCTCCATAAGAGAATCAAGTGTGTATACAGCGGCACGAAAGCAGCACTGAAATTCAGCTAAATCCCATTATAAAAATAAATTTCAAAAACAAAACACAAGGACAGTGCAATAGAGAGACATTCAGAGAGAATTCATTAAGGGCTTGTGATGAAACCTGGATTTACCACTTCTACACCCACAGCTGTGTGATACATAAGGCTGGACACTTGGGGCTGATAGGATCGGTGAGGTTCGGAGAGCACATGCAGACCCTTTGAAGTCATACTGTCTGGTACCCATTCCATCGGTCCCAACTCTCCAAGTTTAAGGGATTCTTCCTTTAGCTAAAACATGCATGGGGAAGCCAGAGTATGGTCCACCCGTGTGATCGGGCAGCGTTCGGAAAAGGCATCTCAGTTTACGTGCCCTGGTACACAAGTTGGCCATTCCAGACGCTTTCCTGACACTCCACGCTTGGAGACTCAGTGCCTTTAACCTCCTGTTTGGCACAGTTT
>NW_006789122.1:0-424 GCF_000442215.2 Lipotes vexillifer
AGGCAGAAGAACGGATAAGTGACCTGGAAGATAAAAGAGTGGAAATAACTACCACAGAGCAGACTAAAGAAAAAAGAATGAAAAGAATTGAGGACAGACTCAGAGACTTCTGGGACAATACTAAATGCACCAACACTCGAATTATAGGGGTACCAGAAGAAGAAAAGAAAAAGAAAGGGACTGAGAAAATATTTGAAGAGATTAAAGTTGAAAATTACCCTAATATGGGAAAGGAAATAGTCAATCAAGTCCAGGAAGCACAGAGAGTCCCAACAGAATAAATCCAAGAAGAAACATGCCAAGACACATATTAATGAAATGATCAAAAATTAAATACGAAGAAAAAATATTAAAAGCAGCGAGGGAAAAGCAACAAATAACATACAAGGGAATCCCCATCAGGTTAACAGCTGATCTTTCAGCA
>NW_006789124.1:0-1094 GCF_000442215.2 Lipotes vexillifer
GTGGCTACCTTGCGATTTGTAACGCCGAGAAACGCAGAGGTGTGGCCTGGTGTCCTGGTTAAACAGCTAATCATTCCATCCTCAGGGGTGGCTGCTTGGAGGGCTAGCTCTGCTGGTTTTCAGATGCTGGGGAGCAGGGTGTGAAGTTAGATGTAAAATAGGACTTCTTAGTGCAGAAGTAGGACCAGGAGCCTGAGGAAGGTCCGCTGTGGGCAGGACTGCGTCCTCACCAGCCAGGCAGATTCTCTGGGGAACCCACCCTTAGATGGCTGCAGGGCCTGCGAGCAGGAAGGCCAGGAGTAAGAAAGGACATTAGGACAAAGCCTGCAGCCAGGAGTGTAGGCCTGAGCCCCGGGGTTCACAACCCAGGGCCCCCATTTATGTGGTGTGATCTTGAGCAAGTTATTTAACCACAGGGTGCCTCAGTTTCCACAGCTGTAAAATGGGTGTAGTATTTACATGTTACAGTACATTTTACTGTACAAGTAACAGTGCTGGCCTCCTAGTCCTGTTAGGATTAAATGAGTTAATACCCATCACACGCTTAGAACAGTGCCCAGCACGTAGCAGTGACAGAGTATTGTTACAATAGAGCACAAAATTTTATAATTGAATAAACACACAGCCGTTAGTATGAGATCAACATTGTTTGATTCAAGATGTGTAACCTGCTCTTCTTAAACATTGCATCCAGCCTCTCTCCTCGTAGGAGACACTGCAGTGCCTCCCAGCTTGAAGGTTCTCTGGGGGCACCCAGGGAATCGAGTGGTGATGCTGGAAGTTTTGCTGGGCCCGAGCCTGGGGCATGTGTCAGTTGTCTCCCTCACTGTGGAGCTCAGTGCCTGGCACAGTGGCCGTGAGGCGGGGGCCAGAGGGGTATCGGTGCAGGGCCGGCCAGCTTTGCAGGTCAACATATCTGGGAGCCCCGGGTCTGTCCCACGCTTGCGCATCTGCTCTAGGCCATCTGCCTGCGCACCTTTCCCACTACTTTTCCTGACTGACTCTTACGAAGGCTCCCAGGGCCAGCTGGGCCAATGGCAGCTGCCTGTGTGGTTCAGAGGAAGGGACAGGGTGACAGAAGGAAGCTCCAGCTG
>NW_006789125.1:0-270 GCF_000442215.2 Lipotes vexillifer
AATGTGGATGCTGAGCTTAGAGGAGAGGCCTTCCTTTCCTCTGAGAGGCGCTCGTTTGTTTGGTTTTCTTTCTTAAACCAAGGGGATTACCATGGAGCAAACAATGGAAGGACCAGAGACCCTTGCGCTGATGACAGCTGCCTTCCCCAGCCTCTTCAGAGATGCCAGGGTACCCACTCAAGCCACTTTTCATGAGGAGAGGGGGTTCCAAATCTATGTCAGTGGCCGCCAGCCACCCACCACTAAGGAAGCAGCAGGCTGGCGGGGGGG
>NW_006789127.1:0-359 GCF_000442215.2 Lipotes vexillifer
GCTCGAGTCCCGGTGGTTGGATTCTTTCTGATAGAGTTTTCGGAGTCGCACGCAGGAGGTGGGCACCGCCCCGGGCCGTGAGAGGTAACCTGGGTAGGGTGGCACGGGTCTGGGTGTTGTCCCTCTTGGGGCCCAGTCGTCGGAGGTGCGTCTGCAGAATTTTCCCTAAGGCGCCATCGAGAGACATTGAATAACCTGCCAACTTGGGCGAACTGGAGAGGGCATGCCCCGCCCACTCTGCCCCTCATTCCTGGCACTCCTCCCCCCCGCCCCCATTTGCTGCCACCCTACCCTGAGATGGCCATGAGAGCTCTGGGGCTGGCAGTGATGGGGTAGTGCTGGGGACCGGTGGCTGGACT
>NW_006789128.1:0-232 GCF_000442215.2 Lipotes vexillifer
CCATCACCTTGATACCAAAACCAGACAAAGATGTCACAAAGAAAGAAAACTACAGGCCAATAATGCTGATGAACATAGATGCAAAAAACTTCAACAAAATACTAGCAAAGATTATCCAACAGCACATTAAAAGGATCATACACCATGATCAAGGGGGGTTTATCCCAGAAATGCAAGGATTGTTCAATATATGCAAATCAATCAATGTGATACACCATATTAACAAATTGAA
>NW_006789129.1:0-1920 GCF_000442215.2 Lipotes vexillifer
CCCGTGCCCCCTGTATCGGCAGGCGGACTCTCAACCACTGCGCCAACAGGGAAGCCAGCTATCAACCACTGTGCCAACAGGGAAGCCAGCTATACTTTTAAAAAGAAGGAACCGTATCATTTTTTATTCCATTTTGTTCTTGGTAAGAACTTGGAGGTTTATTCTTGTACACATACTTGTTCCAAATCTAGCAGTGAGTGACGGTTGGAGTTGTTTGATGGAGGCCTCATGTCACATCTCTCTTCATTTTGTTTCTCTGTCGAGGGTCATAGTCCTTGTAGTTGGGCTTGCATTAGCAACCAGTTTGTGCAGTTATCCTAGGGAGATAATTTTGTTATTACAGGCATTATCCTTTCTATTGTAGACCGTTCTGTTGTTGACAGTTGGTGAAACCAAAGGTATGACCTACTACTGGTGGTCAATGTAATTAGCAAATCTATCTATAGGGCAGAATTAAAGTTGCTTTAAATGTGCTATCTCAAAGTACGGTAGTGTGAAACTTAAAAGTAAAAAAAAGAAAAAGAAGACTGCATGTTGAAAAGAGGTATGGAAGTATAGAAGTATCTGAAGATAAAAAGACAAGTGCTCACTGGCTCCCAACAGCTCCCCTGCCTTAGTCTCCAGTAGCTCCCTTATTCCCTGGCAACCATGGCTGACAGTGTGGTTTAGAGTCTTCAGAGGCAAGTTTTCTTTGTGCACACATGTATGCAATTTTTAAAAAACAATTTTAAAAACTTATTTTTTGCAGTTTCATTTTTCTTTGAATATATCATGAATATCTTCTCTTGTTAGTACAAATAGGTCTTGTACTGTGTTAAATGTTGCATGTAGTATTACATACTCTGGATATATTTAATCATTAACATAATGAAGGATTTTGAAGTTGTTTTCATTTTTTTCCTACTATGTGCAGTGCTGCTGTGACCATTCTTTGTGTATGTGTGGATTTGTGCAAATGCTTTTGAGGAATAGATTCTTAGTAGTAGAAATGCCAGAACAGTTGGTATCGGCATTTTGGGTTTTGTAATTGCTGCCAAATTTCCCTCCAAAAATTACCAGTTTTTCCCTTAAGTTTTTATTAGAACTTGATGTTTCCATAATATGATTTTTATTTTGTTCTAAAAAAATTGTTGAAATATACAATCATGTACACATGATCATCTTCACATGAAAAAACATTTTAGGAAATGAGAAGTAATCTTAGGACTTCTGTCTCCTATTGGGAGGAGTCACATCTCTGACGCATCATGTATTTGATAGGGTAATGAAGAGACAGCCAAGTTACTTTTAGCCCAATACCCTTTATCCTTTCTCTTTTCACCTCCAAATCTTGCCTTCCCTCACACCCTGTAGCCATCTCTGACACTACCCCAACTCATAATTTTCAAAGAATTGTTACCAGCTGTGATCAGTTTCCTTGCCATCCCTGTCTCTTTAACTGATCCTAAGTCTCCATGTTGGCTAGATGAGTTTATTATTCCCATCTCCCTCCCTGTAGGCTTCTCTTAACCTCCCACTGTAAAAGTATTCAGAGTGTTTAAGAGCTTAGAAGTTAGACAGCCTACATTAGAATTCTGGTCCCTTTGCTTTCCAGCTCTTTTGAGTGGAGGCAAGGAACTGAATCTCTTCAGGGCTTTGTTTTCTTATTTGTAAAACGTGGTTAGGAAAAGAGTGCCTATTTCATAAGGTTAGGAGGTTAAAAAGGAGTAAATCTGAGTTGCTGTTATCTCCATCATTGTGATGTGGCAGTTGACGTGAGTCTTCAAGACAGTTGAGGAAAATATTTGTGAACTTTTTTTAAAAAACATCTTTAAAAATAACCTGAGGGCTTTCCTGGTGGCGCAGTGGTTGGGAGTGCGCCTGCCGATGCAGGGGACACAGGTTCGTGCCCTGGTCTGGGAGGATCCCACATGCCGTGGA
>NW_006789130.1:0-228 GCF_000442215.2 Lipotes vexillifer
ACATTCACAGAAAGATAGAGAAAATGAAAAGGCAGAGGACTTTATACCAGATCAAGGAACAAGCTAAAACCCCAGAAAAACAACAAAATGAGGTGGGGATAGGCAAGCTTCCAGAAAAAGAATTATGATAGTGAAGATGATCCAAGATCTTAGAAAAAGAATGGGAGCAAAGATCGAGAAGATGCAAGAAATGCTTAACAAAGACCTAGAAGAATTAAAGAACAAACA
>NW_006789133.1:0-403 GCF_000442215.2 Lipotes vexillifer
CCTGCCAGCCCCCAGATGCTGCCTTCTTGAGGGCTGGTGGGTCCCTCGTGGCACTGGAGGCATGCTTTGTCCCCTCTGAGTGGGCATGAATAGATGATCAGGTCTCAGGCAGGACAGCCGTTGACTTCTGACAATCCAGGCAGGCATCTCTGGTCCTCTAGCTCAGTCCAGCCTGGGCATTGTCAGGCCCTCATGTACAGTTACGGAGCTGACCAGGATGCCGGGCAATTCAACAGCTACCTGAACAGTGTAGACATTCCTTTGAGAAGTTTCAACTACCAACATGCATGTGGTTGAGAAAAAGGCCTCCCCCTCACAGCCTCATAGGCTCCCAAGAGAAGTAATAATCCTCTAAACATTGGAGTGTGTCCCTGACACAACAACCATACAGCAGACCATGGCC
>NW_006789134.1:0-1781 GCF_000442215.2 Lipotes vexillifer
ATCTTCCCAGACCGGGGCACGAACCCGTGTCCCCTGCATCGGCAGGCGGACTCTCGACCACTGAGCCACCAGGGAAGCCCCCCCACAGTCTTTTGACATATGTGCAATATAGTAAAAGGCATGTGGTCTCTTTATGCACACATGGTTATAGGAATCTTCTACCAACACCATCATGTTTAAATGCAAAGGTTGACGGTACATTAAACATGTACGACACTCAAAAAACACCCCACTGAAATACATTGCCCAGTTTTCATAATACATTTAATGAAAGAATAATAAGGTCATTAAGGGCAATCAGTGTTTTGTTATATTCTTGATTATATATATTTCTTGATATGAACATAGTTGGGGTAAGAAGTAAGCTTCTTCCCTTTTAATGGGGACCAACATAGTCCTGGACTCAAGTTTAAAACCTTGACAACAGCAATGATTACACATTGTTTACCCACCACCCCCTCCTGTTGTGGTGATTATGGCACTTTAGAATTCCTGGAGAGGATGCAGTGCTTAATCACGTAATTATGTCCCAAACAACGTGGGCACTCTCTCTGCCATTCATAGGAACAGTGCAAAGAGAAGTTTGTTTGGGTTCTTATTGTGAAGACCCAGCGGGAGGAGAGGCTGCAGTGGCTGAAGCGAGCAGCTCATAGACAGGGAACGAGTTGATTTGGAGACTAAATAGGGCCGTGTAGCGATACTGGGGGTTTTGTCTGTGCTTGTCAGGTACTTACGAGAGGAGGAGGTTTTAGCACCATTCCATCGACCTTAGTATATAGGTGTGTGACTCAGGTTCCACGACACAGGATTGGAGCTGGTCATTTCATCTCTGGGGATTTTTTATGGGCCCTAGTGTTCTGCCTTCCACTGTGCTCCTGACCCCAGGGATGTACTTTCTTTCTGAAAAGCAGTAGAGATGTACAGAAAGGGGCATTGGAATAGAAGTCAGCAGATGGAGGCGTTTGTGTTCTGACAGTCCCTCACATCTACCGGGGGACCAGGAGTACGGCGTTTAGCGTCTCCTAACACCGATTTCCTTATCTGCCAGACAAAGAGAAGAGTACCTCTCCGTGGCCTCATGGGCGCGCTGGGAGAGTGTGCTGTCTACGCGCACAGCATTACTGATAGTGGGTGCGCCATGCATCCTTTCATCCAGAAAAAAATTACTTGCACGTTCTTTTTTTGGAGGTACCGTGAGAACTGGCCTTCCCTCGTCCAGGAACCTTCCCTCACCCCAGGCCCGGGCCCCGAGGCTAGACCAGCTCTTCCTGCATCTCCCCGTCCTCCTTAGCATATTTCCCTCGTTGCACTTACCCTAGCCCGATGACCGTTTTTCTCCATGCCTGGAGCAGGAGTTTCTTTAAGGGCCAAGACCTCTAATTTATCTTTATAACCCTAGTGCCATTTAATAAATGTTTGTTGAATAAGCAACTAAATGGGTAAATGTGAAGATGAGCAGGACATTCCTGTGTTAAAGGAATTCATCTTGGATGGATGGAGGAGATGGACGTGTATATGAGTACTTGCCTTCCGCTGTTCCAACTCCAACAGGCAATTCACTTATTCATTTTTAAACCAAATGGGACCACTTCATTCTCGTCTAACAGAATAGCTTTTATTGGCACTCAAGACATTTGGGGGGAGAGTATGTGACTGACAAATGTTTTCTAGAAAGAGTAGAAGAGACAAGAGGAGACACTATTCTTTCATTCCGGTCATCACTCGTCTGTAATATTTCATGTCTGTGGCATCTCCCCCTCCACTCCCTACATTAGGTTGCC
>NW_006789136.1:0-201 GCF_000442215.2 Lipotes vexillifer
GGGAATCTGGAGGACCGGCACCCAGAAGTGGCAGAACCCTGCCTGGGTGCCCTTGGGACTTTCCAGAAGAGGGAAGGTCCACCCCGCCCTCATTCAGGGCGCTCTGTGACAGCTGGTGTGAAGCCTTGGGAATATCCCAGGGGGTCTCAAGTCCCGCATTCCTCGAAGGACGCAGACATCTGGTCCTTGGACTCCTGGATG
>NW_006789137.1:0-425 GCF_000442215.2 Lipotes vexillifer
ATGATAATCTCAATAGATGCAGAAAAAGCTTTTGACAAAATTCAACACCAATTTATGATAAAAGACTCTCCAGAAAGTAGGCATAGAGGGAACTTACCTCAACAAAACAAAGGTCGTATGTGAGAAACCCACAGCCAACACCATTCTCAATGGTGAAAAACTGAGACCATTTCCTTTAAAATCAGAACAAGACAAGGATGCCCACTCTCACCACTATTATTCAACATAGTTTTCCAAATGTTAACCAGAGTAATCAGAGAAGAAAAAGAAATAAAAGGAATCCATGGGAAGACCTTCAGGATGGCGGAGGAGTAAGACATGGAGATCACCTTCCTCCCCAAAAATACATCAAAAATACATTCACATATGGAACAACTCCTACAGAACACCTACTGAACGCTGGCAGAAGACCTCAGACCTCCCAA